>NW_023593625.1:0-21329 GCF_014839805.1 Manduca sexta
TTTTAGTTTTCTATTATTAGTGTAGTTTTCTCTACAAACATAGGAAAACAGGAAGGATAAAAGATTTAGAAAGATTTTTATCTTGTTACGCCAAAGAAGTATAACTTCTTACGTGCTTACATAAGTACACACACAAGTTTTTTGATTTAGAGACGTAATTGAACCTTACAAAGTCATTTTCTTCACACCTAGCATCCTTCGATGTTCGAGAGGTCACTTTTAGAATGCGTCGTACGCAAAATAATTATTCTGTGATCTGTTCAATATCAGTTGCAGATTTTAAAAGCACAAGTCGATATCTTGACCTCGTCAAAACAACGTCCGATCCATGACGCTGACTGATTGGAATATTTTTGTATATAATTATTGTCAGTCTTCTAGAAAATATGAACCAGTGTGTTAACTGAATAGAAAACAAGTTCAACTGTAACAGGGTTCAATCTTAAATACCATTTTTCGGTCATTAATTTATGTTTTTTCTAAATAATATTTAATAGTTTTGTGAGGTCTTATAGGATTTATTTGTGACGTATATAAGATTATATTAACGTAAATTTAAGTACCGTGTGTATTGCCGTCAGTAAATTTGGGTGACTCCTTAGAATTGCATATAAAACAAATTACAAAATATTGAACACAATCGAGTGGCAACCCTACGCGTAGTTGGCTTCGTTTTAAGCGGCGCACGACAGTTGCACCGGAACTACTTACAGGTGGCAGCCCTGGGTGGCACCTTTGTCGACGGCCTCTTTGTTGTTGCCACCGTGTGTTTTGTGAGATAAGTTTAGTAACGACGTACGCGTAAGCGATGGAAGAACAATGACATACTTACAGACATATTAAAACTGTTTTTCGTTAAAAAAATAGTGACATACTTGCAGACATATTTTAACTGTTTTTCGTTAAAAAAATAGATTTTAATTATGATTACCACATGTTCGTTTGTTTAGACGAACGAACCATTAATGGTTAACGTACCATTTAAAAAAAATTCCTTTTACATTCCATTCAGGACCGATGTTATCTATCCGAGTGCTCGTTTTAAGCGGCTATTTTTGACTCAAAAATGTTTGTTTTTTTATCGAGTTCAGCAAAATGGTTATAATAAAATAATATTTTTTATTATGGCATCTCTGACCCGTTAAACGAATTGAAGCCCAAAGAATGATACCCGATGATATCATAGAAGATGATGACCCGAAAGATAGTGCCCGAATTATTTTGTCACATGCCACCACTGACACACGTGCTATTGGTTGGTCATCCTTGGTTTAGAATTACAGCCTGCCTAATATGTTTGGCTTAGAGGTAAAATATCATTCGCACAAATTTTTGTTTTTTTATTTTTAGTTCCTATACTCGCGGTCCACTCACTTAAAACTTTGCTTGGAATAAATGTCGTAGAGATATAAAAAAAATGAGAATAAATTAATCCAAACCTGGTCTATCAGTAAGTCAAACATCCAAATAGTTTAATAAAATGTGGATAACATTTAAAATTAGAGCAATTTGTTTGTAATAAAATCATTCGACGAACCAGTAACCAGACACAACATAACTATTTCTCGAAAGTCATAAAACAAAATACTGTCTCAGGATGACGAGCGCAGTGGAATACCAAACAATACTTTGTAATTCAAAGTGTTGATTGATAGTTCTGCTGTTTATGGGTGGTCGTATCGCGTACCATCAGGTGAACGGCAAGCTCGTCTCGTCATTCAGAGAAATAAAAACATATAACCATCAAAACAAAATCACGATAAATCGGCAAACTATAGCGAACAATAACTTGACGTTAAACTTTTGTCGTGTACTTTGCTGCCGGAATTATCTTGACGGCCCTCGACGCTGCTGAAGAGTGCTCTTAGGTTTGGCGAACAAAATTGAGCGGGAAAATTGTTTGTGAACCGATGAGTATAGGTTAACTTTACCAATAAAACCATTCCTGATTCCTTTATATTCCATCCCACTGTTGGGATAAGATTGACATACTATTAAGAGAGTCTAGGCCTTAGGGCGACACAGTGCAGGTTGGCGTCTTAATAATAAATTTATTAAAACAAAACAAGCAAACATCACGCATTTATGAGTTTCCCAGAATTCAGAAAAATGGGTCAATGTCAAATATCTTTTATCTCCTATGACCCACTATTATAATAGATGGAATATTTAAAAACAGAAGTTAGAAAAAGGTTTGTTTTGCTTACGAAAATTTCAGTCTCCATACGAAATAAAAAAGTAAATTGTGAGTTCGCATCGATTTTCTATTACCCACTGACTACCTCGATTCTACCACCCACAAAATTAGCTATTACACACCTTAAAATGAAATATGAAGTACGTTCAGGTTTTTTTATGAGGGCGAATCCGTCTTTTTACAATTACGGGCGTTTTAATTGGAGAACAGCTATAATGCCTATATAGACTAACAGGATTTTTGAGTCACTCACTTTGCCATGCAATTATGAAAAAAGTGTGCGCTTTCGTTACTAATCACAGATAGTTTTCTTGATAACTTACAACTCTCTTCCTTGTTCAAACATGTACTATTACTACTTGTTTTATTTCTGCTACTAGGTATGTAGATACATCAAAACCAAAAACATCCTATAACTTTTCTTTTATAATGTCCTCAAATTATAAAAGAGACTTCACGCACTAGAAGTTTAATATGCTTTATTCATACTCATAACTCCGGTAAGTCCTAATCTGAACCTCATGAGACCAATTCTTTGCATTCATTTCCAAAACTTTATTCTTGAATTTATTAGAATTTTATATTTTTTTATTTATAAAATCGAGAACGTGGTGACTTTCTGATTAAAGAAATCACAAGCACAGAAAGAGAAGATACTTTTCACTGTAAAGTATATCGTAAGTTAACGAAGTTAGAGTATATTTCAGATCGAAGTTGTATGGGAACATATGACGTTATGTACCTCCGCAGATCGTTAATTGAGTGGTTCCAGTTTTAAAAGTTTTTCCGCTATTAACTTTTAAACATTTTTACTTTTTGCTTAGGTCGTATCGAGAGCTAGCAAGTAGCAACTAAATTAAGATATCTATATATTTAGTAAGTCAAATATTTAGGAACTTGACAAAGAGACGACCTGATGATGAATTCAGTGCATTTCAGAGAATAGCGAGAGTTAATACTTTTCAATGGAAATTATTTGATATTCAATAGATTTATTACACGTTAATTGGCTGGCTCTGGCTTCCATTACCTATGGATATAGCAAGCGGATGGGGTAGGTACTCCAAACCCACCATAGAAGGATATTGATACCTCTCTCCTCGCCCTACCAGTATCCTGCTGGCTACCTTTAAAATCTATTATTGTACCATCCATTAAAAATTTTGCCCAGAAAAAAACCCCTGCATCCATACTCACTTCGAAAACACTCAAGCATCTATTTTGCTTTATATGAATGTGATCTCGTCTTGTCTCGTAGTAAATTCAAAAACAGGTGAACGTATTTGGATGAAATTTGCAACACGGGAAGACCATGTCCTTGATTAATATGCTACTTTTTATCCCGATAATTTGCTCTTATGGGAAAGTAAGTAATTATAAAATAGATGACTCTGGCGTTGTATAGTTTTAGGGACTTTTGTAGCGGTTAAGGCTTTCCACGAGTGCGAAGCGGCGAGCAACACCATTAAACCACGGGTCATTAGGAAGAATTTTCGACGTTGGTGATTACATAGGTGGGTAAAAAGAGTCGCTAATAACTCTTATCCTTACTAAAATGCGTTACACTACCAGCATATTAACTATGGTTTCATAGTAGTTCCATCTAGCGGACTCTAGATTCAATCAATAAATATAAAAGCTATTCATATCGTGTAGCGTTTAATGTGACAGCGGGTCAATTCTAAAATAATAGAGGAACAAATTGTGGCTGCAAAGTTCATCTTTTCGATACCGAAATAGCTTGTTGATGGCTGTTCAATTGGACAGGCCATATCGATCTCAGAGCCCATTATAAAATCTACGTAAAAAGCTTGTCTTGAATATTGAGCCGCCGATGTCAAAAATATCGAAAAATTCTTTCGTGGATTTGATTTCCACAAATAAGATAAACTAATATATTTTACGCAGGCTGAAAACTATAAGTATTGAGTTTAGAGTGTTTGCAAAATTTCAGGGTATTGTTTTTTGCTATGTAGAGCGTCATTTACCGAAAAAGAAGCTACAAAGCATTGTACTATAAAATATAGCATTTATTAGTAACATCTATAGTACTACAAAATACTTCTTCGAGCTTGCCGTTCGCCTGATGGTAGCCGCTACGACCGCCCGTAAACAGTAAACACCATCCAACACCTTGAATTACAAAGTATTGTTTGGTATACCACTGCGCTCGCCATCCTAAGACAAGAGATGTTAAGTCTCATTATGTCCAGTAGTTACACTGGCTATAATGTCCTTCAAACCGGAAAACAACAGTAACTACACACTGCTGCTTAGCGGCAGAAACTTTGCGGTGGTACCTACCCGAAGACTCTCACATATGAGAGACCTACCACCAGTAAAACCCGCTTGTGAAAATATATCCGCTCGATATTTCCGCGAAGGCCGAATCAGGCACTAGACCGTGTGTTACCCGATTAAGGGGAGAGTAGACGGCGGTATCAGATCGCGCGCCGTCGCCGCGTCACGTTCCAGATTACAGATACTAGATAGCTTTCTGTTACAATCTATCGAATGCAAACGTTAATATACTTTTATAGTTTTAATTTTTATTCATCTTAGTTCCTTTTGATTTTATGTCTGATATGGTAGGGTTTATTTTCAGAATTGGAAGTTTCTCAGATAATCACAGATATAATATTGTACCAAATATGAACCATAGCAAAACAGTAACAAAAATAAATAATGAACCCAGCTCGCACTGCTATTTAATTATAAAAAAAATAATATTATTTACAGTAATGCACATACGAGGCATAAAACAGCTATTGAAGCAGATTGAAGAAAATTGTAATATGAACTTTAAAAAAATGCTAACAAAAATGAATAAAGTGCCAGATCGTACTACTATTTAAATATAAATCACTTAATAATATTTAAAATTATATACATATAAGCTCAAAACAGCTTTATAATAATAAGTTTACAAAATAAATATTTAATTAATAAATATAAAATACTCTACGATGCTGAATAAACCATTACCATTGCCAGCGTTGACGCGTCGAATTGGCTTTGTGCCAATATATTTAATTTTAAAGTTCATTTCGTATTAACGGAGTGTAATGAAATTATTAATTACTATTTTCATTATTATAAATGGCGCTTTATTGGAAAGTTGATTATTAATACGTTAAATTGCGGCTTATTTTTGTAAATACGGATTTGGATAATTGGTATATCATGTCCAGGAATAACACATAGGCTACTTTTTATCTCGGTATTTTTTTTCTTGACAAATTATTAGGAACACGGACTATTATTATCGATTAGGAAAGTTACATTATCGCTATAAGGTCGAATGCATACATGTGTGGGTGAGGTCCCGCTATTTGATACTTCTGTCCTCCACCTATCTCGGTAATTAGCTCCCATGGCAAAAATAGATGGTGCTGCCGTCGCGCCATATTCTTAAAGCTTTTAACATATTTTGTAGCGGGAAATGCTTTTCACGCGAGCAAAACCGAAAACAAAACATAACTTTTTTTTATTTTCTTTTTTTAGTAAAATAGTTTAATTTAATGAAGAAAATTTTGTCTAAGATAGTACACCCCACCGCTACTGACTGTAACGCAATAGATATTTAAAACTGCTTATAACAATTAAAACTGTATACGTAGTTATCTTTAATACGTAAGAACTAAAGCTGGCATCAGCGCCAAGCTATCTACGTAACACACGGAGTTTTTGTCCTTAATCCGTTCGCCAACGTTACCAGCTTTGAGAAGGTTTAAGTGGTTTTAGCAGAACATGAATTACCGCGCGAGCTGCTTTCTTGATAACATTCATAATGAATTTGCATCAAATTACAAAGCAAAAACGAATAGGAGCTGATTTATAGTTTCTTCATTGATAGTAACAAAGGTATGTCAAAATTACGAAGTTTGGGTTATGTTTTTTACTTTAGCTTTGTTTTTATGTGCTTTTACTTTAGCGACGTTTGTGTTGTGGCAACTCATAACTTTAACTGTTACTTTTACTTTTACAGGGCTATTATTAAAACGTACATGTTTTATAAACATTCTTAGAACCATCCTGTAATACGAAGACAGTGTAATGAAATATTTGTTTGCATGTTCCAGTATTTATGTCAATATAATGTATTGTGAACGACATTCTATTACATTACCTCGAGGCTCGAGCATCGCGAGTCCTAAATAAATAGTACAAATGAATTTAATTTTTATCGTCGTTTTTCGTCTTCAGGTGAGTGATTTTTTATATCTCAGAATTACGCTGTTCATTATTAATATAATAAGAGTTGCACAGTTTCATTAGTTTTAGCGAGATACATCTCAACTCTCAATATCATTGCATTTATAATGATGTATTTAATTGTACTCTGAGCGAATTCACAAGGATAGCAACATGGGTAATCTATATATAAAAATAAATCCCTATTTCCCTTGGTCACGCCGTCCGCGTGAACGGCTGAACCGATTTCAATATTTTTATGTTGTGTTTGTTATTGTCAGGAGAAGGTTCTTATGAAAGAAAAAATTCAAAAAATTGCGCGGAAAATTAGAAAACTTAACGAAAATATTAATTTTATATAACTGTCAATTGTTTAAAATAACTGCCAGCGATTGACAGATTGCGCGCTGCAAATACATAGATAAGACGGGACAACGTCTGTCGGGTCAACTAGTATGTTATAAATCTAAATAAATACATGTACATATATAAATAGATTGTCGATACTACAGCATTGGGGTAATGACCCTGTAAGTATAAGTTAGATAATAAATAAATAAAATCTCCACTTACGCACTATCTATACTTATAATAAATCTGTAGAGAGGTCAATTCTGTACATGAAATATATTTCCAAAATAACTATCAGAGGGTGATTAGGGATCGATACTGATGCCAAAAATGCAATTAGTAAAATTTTTGTCTGTCTGTCTGTCTGTCTGTCTGTCTGTATAACCGTTATAGAAACAAAAACTACTCGACGGATTTTAACGAAACTTGGTACAATTATTTGTCATACTCCTGTGCTGGTTATAGTATACTTTTCATCACGCTACAATTAATAGGAGCAGAGCAGTGAAGGGAAATGTTGGGAAAACGGGAGAAGTTACTCCATTTTTAAGCTTCCGTCGCGTGTGCAGCCTTAATGGTTAAAGTTACACAGAAATCATGTACGACGGAAATGTTCTCCTTAAAATTATGTAAAAAATATCACACGACAGCATATGTCTATCTTTTATGGTTGACTCACAATAACACGTGTAACTCCCGATAGCTTAGCAGTTCGAAGCTTTCTCATTATATTTGTCTACTCTTACGTTTATAACACTCTCAGTCATCCCTAATTAAAAAAGTTAACATTATTAAATATTCGATAAAAAGAATCATAGAAATCGGTATAGAAACACCAAAGTTATACATGAAATACGCTAATAATAAGCCATCATGCGTGAATACTGAATCATGCTATAAGGATTATTTTTGTATATATATAAGGTCGCGAACGCACAGGCAGGCGGCTTGCTTGGCACCTAGAGGCTAGCGAATCACCTAGCGAGTAGCTTCGTAAAACGAACATTCTCGAGCGTTCGCGACCGGCTCCATTTTTGAAGTCCGAAATCCACGCGGGCGAAGCTGCGAGCGGAAGCTAGTATATAATATAATTACGATTTTTCCAAATTTAATTCGCAAACGTTTTTGAAAATGCTTTATCATAAAATCCTTTGTGGTCGCAAGTGCCCATTGTTGCAGATTTATTCAGTGACATATTTTTTGTAATTTGTCTGGGCAGGAGGGTGCATATGCGTTACTTCAACCCCCTCTCGGCGCCCATGTACAGTTTTAATTCTCGTAATACCTAAGTATGTAATATTTAAGTAAGTCCACATCCAGCACAATTTGTTTTAGAGGCAAAAAAGAGCAAATACAATCCTAAAAGAAATAATATACTATCTTTAAAGTGCATATCCGACTCAATTCGTTTTAAAGATAAAAAGGAACTAATAAAATACTAAAAGAAAACAAATGTATAACATTTTAAAGAATATGCTGTGAGTTGTGAGCACAGGCCTTTGAGCACTATGGGTCGTTAAATTATATTCGACACGGTATCCATCAATGTTACCACGAGTCGCATTACATTGATATAAGACTAATGAAACATCCGATATAGGTATATCGGATGTTTCATTAGTCTAGCCACAAATAGAATTACTATGACTATTTTTGTCAAAATGCAATAAAACGTAAGTCGCAAACCAATCCTTTAATTACCTTTCGCTGCTTCTATCTATTTGAGCTATTGTTTTTGTTAGTTTTCTCCTTTTTTAAACTGTCATTGGTATTAGTAGCAGTAATTATAATTAATTAATTTGAAGTACCTACTTATAACTAATGTTAAATAAAAATGCTATGTACATCTGTCATAAATGTAAGCATAAGTTAATTGAATATTGCCGTGTTTCTACCCATGTTTGTGGCTGCATTGTTGATGTATCTGATTGAATAAAATATTAAGGAATAAATTTTCTAATCTAAATAATAATGATGATCTTGCGGCAAGAAATTTACAATGTTTACCAAATTTAGACGCAAAAAAACGCAATTATAAACATACATACGCGCTTTCAACCATAATGTTTACTAGACTGAACATAACTGAAAACAAATGCAACCACCTTCCATATTAAATTCTGTGACACGTCCAAATAAAACCATTTCGCAGCGATGATTGCTCAAAGCCACAAAGAGCGCTCGTGTGGGGTCGACAACTCACCAATAACAGTTGTGTATGAGGGGACTGCCCGCGTCACAGTGTACCCCTGGATGGGCATATTGTTTTACCCGATGTGTACGTATGCTTTTTTTGGTTGGTTTTATACATATTTTAGTGACAATGGTGGAGAATAGGCCCTAAAGGCCCCAGGCGAAAGCAAAAAGAAGGCCTATGGTGGACTAAAAAAAACTTCTCCGGTTTTACTTTCATTAGTAAGATCGTAAAAAGAAGGTCCTTCAAGGCACCGCGCGGTGGTGGTGCGGGACCCCATACGGTTGCTCGGTTCGCCATCCCCAAAGGCCGCCTCTGGTGGAGAAAACACCTAAAAGATAATCTTGTTCTGTAAAATATTTTCTTCATATTTGTGACTGATTTCGTTACTCTTTGGTGACGTAACAATAGTATTTGTAACTGTTTTATTATTGCAACACACATTAGAATAAAAACTTTTCTTGTGCAATTCTGTGACTGTTAATTACAAATTTCCTCAAAAGCCTATACGCCTTTACACAGGTGAAATTCTATAAAAACACAATTGTTTTCATATCATTCTATATCTATATGAAACATTGCACGTTCCTTTATGCTAACATTTTACAGATCACTGACTTAGCAAATTTAAACATTATATATTTTTTGAATCAGATAAAAAGCGATTGACCACTGCTGTAGTTCTCGTGACGCGGCAAATGGCTATTGGAACAGCTACTGAAATTGATAAACTGCCCAAGCATGACTTCAGGTAGGCTTTTATTCGTTATTATAGTATTTCAATAAATGATAGAAATATAACAGTAACTATACTAAGAATAAGTCGAGCACAACGCTAAGAGTCACAAAGGCAGTTGACACAATTACGCCGGCCTGTTGGAACTGGTAATACACACTACACAGGCTAATCCCGGAACGCGACACTTGCATGGACCACTATGGCGGTTTTAACACCTTGTGTACGATGGTCGCTATCCGGACGGATATAAAATATATCCTACCACCAGCGTTTGTAATTTGTAACTTTAATATATGTATTTATTTTAATGTATAACAATTATTACAATATTTTAGAGAACGATCGAGGGTGGTGTTTGGCCACAATTGCAGTGGACCTACTGTGAGCATCAGAGACTACACCTTCCATCCTGATTATGAAAAAAATACTTACAGCGCTCTAGTGATGATTCAGTTAGAAACTGACCATTTGCAAATAGGTAAGACAAAACAACTTAAATTACTGGTGGTACGTCTCTCATATGTGAGAGTCCGCCTGGCTAGTTACCACCACAATGTCTAATTCTGCCGCCAAGCAGCAGTGTGTAGTCACTGTTCTGTTCCGGTTTGAAGGACATTGTAGACAGTGTAACTACTGGACATAATAAGACTTAACATTTCATGTCTCAGTATGATGAGTGCAGTGGAATACCGAACAATACTTTGTAATTGAAAGTGTTGGATGGTGTTTATTCTGTTTATGGCGGTCGTAACGCTTACCATCAGGCTAACGGCAAGCTCGTCTCGTCATTCAAAGCATTAAAAAAAACATCAAAATGATTTTATAATTGTCCATATCAAATAATTATATTAATTAGATATTTCGTAAAGCTAAGTCAGCAACATTATAAATGGAAATGCAAGAAAACGTAGGTACATATAATATGGAGGAAAACACATTTACATAAAAGGCATTCCTACATCAAGTTTTGGACGTTTTTGCATGTAATGCTAACCGGTGACTACGATATTAATTCTTTCCAAAAGAATAAAAAAACTCAATGGCGTAGTTCTAGTATATCGTGCGCAGTTTACATCTTTATGAAGCCTGGCATTCGAAGCCCGGGTCGCCCAGTGACATTCGATTTTTCTGCTCTATTAGCCTGTATTATAGAATTTGTGTCCGATACGGCGATAGGCTCGTTCGTCCCCTATCCCATTACTGAACGGAATAGACATAGCGAAAAGTGGACCTCTATCTACCTCAGTGGATAAAGGTGTGATGTGTTTATTATTGTTGATAAATAATATAAACAATCGAATCTTGTGTCTAATGGTAATGCAGGTGGGAACTGGGTTGCGAACTTAATGAAACTCTGGGACCATTGAGTCTGTACTTTCATGCTTATAATAATAATATAATATCAGTCTAGTATCATATACTGTCCCACCGTTGATCACAGGCCTCCTCTACTACTGAGAGGGATTAGGCTTTAGTCCATCACGCTGGCCTAGTGCGGATTGGTTGACTTCACACACCCACAAAATTCCTATAAAGAACTCAGGTATGCAGGTTTCCTCACGAATTTTCCTTCACCGTTAAAGCAAGCGATAATTCACAAAGAATACACACATGATTTTAGAAAAGACAGAGGTGTGTGCCCTTGGGAGTTAAACCTGTGGACATTCGTCTCGGCAGCCCGTTCCACACCCAACTAGGCTATCGCCGTTTTTATCGTCCTTGAATTCCAGAAAATACAATCGGCTGTAAATACAACATTTCTAGTTGTCCGAACTGGAATTGAATTTTTAAGTGTTGTATAACCAAAAAATAAGGAGACGTTGGTGAATTTAGTAAATTAATGAAATCAAATAAAATACTTATTTAAATTAACGTGTTTTTGTTGTTTCCTTATTGCTAAGATTAAAGAGCTTCTAAAAATACGTCGCAAGATATTCGATTGTTTTGGTAACAGTAATGTGAAGTTGACAAGTACTGTAAACTTGCTGAATACAAAGTTAGCAATTCATTGAAGCATTCCTTAAAGCTTGTTCGTGGTAGACTCTAGACAGCTCTGTCTACGAGAATAAGCCGGTCAACTGAGATAATACAATTATCTTGTGAAAACAGATGTGAACTGGTTCACAGTCGTTTTTGGGGTTCCTAGTACTTCAAAAGGAATTTAGGATCATTTTTGCCCGTCTTTGTGAATTTATCGTTCGCTTTAACGGTGAAAGAAAACATCGTGAGGAAACCTGGAAACCTAAGAAGTTCTGTGTAAGAATTTTGAGGGTGTGTGAAGTCTTTCAATCCGCACTAGGCCAGCGTGGTGGACTAAGGCCTAATCCCTGTCAGTAGTAGAGGAGGCCCGTGCTCAGCAGTGGGCAAGTATATAATACAGTGCTGATATTATTATTATTATTATTTACCCGTCTGGATATCAAAACCCTTTTTCTCAGGAAGGTTTAGAGCTATCGAGTAAAAATTTAAACGAAATACTCGCGACCACGGTGTCTATCAGCTGTGAAAAAATTAAACTTGTAAGTCGACGCGATAAAAAAATATGATCCTATTCACATTTTTGCGATTTCACTAAATAATCAAAACCTATAGGGTACTTCCCGTTGACCTAGAATCATGAAATTAGGCAAGAAGAAAAATCTTACAGCGCATATAAAGGAAAAATCGGTAAACCATAAATATGTACTTTTAAACTTATTATTTGCGGTTAGTGTAATAACAGTATCTAGAGGTCGAACCGCATAGTTAAGTTTGTTAAGAACTTACATATATACATAGATATTTTACCTACAAGTTTGCACGGAACCCTCGGTGCGCGAGTTCAACTCGAACTTGTCCGGTTTTATACAAACATTCAAATTAACACCTTAATCATAAAATGTTTAATTTTGAATTCCTTTACAGAATTACACCCCATATGCCATCCGCCTAACCACTTCGTAAAGCCCCAGATGTACGCAATGACTTTGTCTAATGGTATGACCAACCAAATCAATAAACAATAATATAGAAAGACAGGGTCATGTTGACATTGCGTTACTAAATGAAACCACTAACTTATCTACTTAAAAATACGCTTGGAATAAATTAAAGAATAAGAATAAAGAATAAGAAATCTTTATTTGGAATTACTCGAACTCTAGATGTAAAATAAATAAGTGTAAGTTTCGAACAATCTAATAAAAAGTAATTTTAATTTTACGCGCCCTAAGGCCAGTACCGTTACTCTAATAGAGTTTGTCGAATGCATTCCGGTACACACCATATTCGCGCTAAATTACAAAATGATAAAAGAAATCAGATAAGTAAAACCGGGATTTCTGGTGAAAATATTCGTTATTCATTGCTGATTGTTAGTAAAGGTAAAGACGAGTACGTGGTTTAATTTATTAATGTAATTTAAAAATTACCCGGTATATGTAACTTCTTCACATTTCCTTTTTTTATTGGAACTACGATAACAGTGTGTGACATCAGAACTCTTAAGCACAACATTTAAAATCCACTGAGCCTAAACGAAATAAATACAAATCATAGAACGAGATAATAAAATCTATGTACTAAAAATTCTCTCTTGTGTTGGAAAATAATATTTCACACTAAATTCTATGACACTATATTTATTTTACACTATTCGTTTTATCATACAAAATATAAGAATTTATAATGTGATTATAAAATTGTTTGTTTCCATTATTTAGATACTCTATTTTAAATAAATTCCTAGATAATATTCCATTGAAGCAATGAACAAAATAATCGTCAATAGTTCCTTTAATAATTTTTCAAAAATGTTATTACAGCATTCTAATACGGTTTTCAATCAACAAAACAATTGAAATAGAAATACGTTTCATATCTATATTCAGACATAAATGGAATTGTATTTGTTAAAGAATTTAATAAATGAATGCAATATTTGCAGACTGCAACAAACCAATAATAAGAATACACAAAATGGAGTACGTAAACGAAGCGGAATGCAAACAATATTATAGAAGATCTCAGGTTTGTACAAACATGTCGACGCTTGCAAGGCAATCATATCAAAGCGACAAACATACCGAAAATTAGTTATATATATGTGGGATTTGTTCAAAATAAAAATGTTTTTATCAAATAACTTGCTTCTCTAACAATTTTTAAGTCTAATGTCTTGACTAACCAAACTTCGTCTATTCACACTTCTCTCTTTTATCTCGCTCTCGCACATTACGTTCCGTTCCATGCATGCCAGCATGTTTTACAAAATATTTGTTGTTGTCTTGAAACTAAAATTCTAAAATGTCTTGTATCTTCACTTTCGAGATAATTGTACAAAATTGTATAAGTATATAATTTTGTTGCGATTTCAGTTAGACGTAAGTTCACTGTGGCCCTCGTACGCCACGTGTGCCCGCGCACTAGACGGGGGTGAATGCGTGTGGCGCAGCGGGGCGGCGCTAGTCATGAAACTCAACGGCAGATGGCGACTGGTACGTTTTAGGTATACTTATATTTAAGTATATAGCAGACCAGCAAAGTAAAAATATAATCTAATGGTAAGTAATTATCTGCATCTAGAATCAACTAGCAGCAATTCTAGCACCTTCCTATAGGGTAAGTTGGTAATGAGGAAGAATGCTCTATGGATCACTGTTCAGAAACTCAAAGCTATTATATTGAACTATTAACTTAAGCTGTAGTTATAACAAGACTCTGACAAACATGGTATCAAATCGGAAGCATTAGGTTTTATGGTCCCTATAGAAAACAATAAATAAAATATATAGGGATCTTAACATAGAAGTTTACACACTTATTAATACAGCTCGGTTTCGGCGTGCATGGACCAGGTTGCAGGGCACCGGCAAGGTTCCTGGACTATGGTATGTACCACAAGTGGGTGAAACGCAACATCGCGCGCATCGGCACGCCGACTATCACCAGGCTGGCACCGAACCACATGGTATTACGGAGAAGTAAGCCAAGATCTATACCGATTATTAACAGAGAGTTTCTTCGTGAACTGAAAAGGAACAGCTAAACTAAAAGTCCTTGGAGTTGCCACAACACAAACGTCGCAAAGTAGAAGCCATAAGTGTTACCGTATCACAAATGTCGCTTAAGTAGCAGCCATAAGAGTTGCCATAACGTAAACGTCGCTTAATATAACGCAAACGTCTTTATATCTGGCCCCTACACTACTTATCATCAAGTGCAGTGCAATTTGCTGTGCTCGAATGATAAAAGGACATCAAAATTATTAATTTAATCACTATTTTTCAAATACGTTCAACTATGTCTGGTTTCACTCAGTTTAAAATTTGTATAATTGTTACATGTAGGTAAATAATGTAACTTTCACTTTGCGGTTGGCCAACACCTCAGTCCCCCCCGTGACCAGGAAGGCTGCAACGTCTTCGAAACGTCATTAAAGAACATTATTTATGACTCCTATAAGCTACATTAATATTTTCTAAGGATTTGAACGTGAAATCGCAAACAATAACCCAGGCTGCAATGAAATATTTCATAACTGACTAAACGAAAACTAAAGATTATTTGAAAATTTGTCCAAAATTCCTTATTTCCACAGCGCTGTCCACACTGCAAAGGTACGGCCCGTGCGACAAAGGCGAGACAAAAACCGAGATATACACTGACACCGTACAAATGGAGAAGAAAGGCCAGTGGTTTCATGTAACTTACAATGTACGTAGAGTTGCAGTTTTAATCACTTTAGTATAAGTTTTTATCGTCCCGTGGCAAAATGCTTTCATTATATCTGACGGTAAGTACCTTTAGTAGTGGCATCCCAAAAAAGTTTATGGATTGCGGAAAAAACGCAGAAAGTTTGCAAGGTCTGACCCAATCCGAAAAGTTGATGCGTCTTTATTTTATTTGGAAACTCTCCTACCCTTATACTCGCCACTGCAGCTCCTGCAAGCCTGGGTCAGCAGTGGCACGTATTTTATGTAAAAAACGATGAAAGCTCGCCGAGTCTCAGGGAACACTAATCTGCCTCCGCAACGCAACTAATAAAATAAAACTATGGGGAGGAGCTAGAAACTGTATTTATTTGTTTATTTATTCCAAACATTATTTCCAGCTATCGTTGTACGCCGACGTAGAATACTCCTGCGTAGTTTTTCGCGCCGACAACTACAACCCGTTCGCTGAACGCGGCCACGATTGGTACTCAAAGCCCAAACTGCGCCTGCGCAGGTGGTGCGCCGGCTCCACTGCTGTCTGCTACGACTTCCAGTACATCGAAATACATTTTCACATCGATATATACTTCGTAAATCATATGATATTCAAGCTCAGCGCATACGGCAAAGAAGCGAAAGTAATAGACCCGATCAAAGCCAGCGTGTACGCAAATCAGGTACGTAGGAAACCTAATATCACGAAGTATGCAGATTTGAAAAAAGAATTAAAAATTAAGAAGAACGGACGCAATTCTTTTTGGTTTTATAAAGATGATGTTAAATAAACCTAATATTTAATGTGTGTTTTATTTGCCCAACAATCCTTTGTAGCTTTAAGTACGAAGAGACTCGATACGACATCGATACTAAAAAGATGTGTTCCTGTTTCGAATCCTTACTATTAAATAGGACGCATAATGATGTTTGTTATTAAATATCAAGACCGATAAACCGTATACTTATCAAACATTACTCCGTATGCGATCAAATTTACCCTTAACCAAAGTTTTCATATTTACATAAAATACTTTGACCTGTACCGTTGTAAAAAATGTCCATTCTCAATACTTAAAACTGCCATCAAACTTGAACGTTTAAAAGCATATATTTTTTTCTAACAAAATCGAAGGTAAGTTCGCAAGTTGGGCACGAGTTTGACTGCCATTTGCATAATTTCTGTCGTTCACAAGTTTCACCGGTTGACCTCTGATTCGTTTTGTGTCTCAACTATGCGAGATGGCCGGGAAATAGCGGTTCAAGTTATATTATTAAAAGTTGCCAGCCTCGGCCCTCGAAGACTTTGCAGACATAAAGATTATAAAAGGAAAAATATTACTTTACAAAGTAAAAAGCATTGGATGTATACGTGCTTTGAAAGACAATGGAGTAATATTCAGAATACAACACATTACAAAATCAAGTAATCTACCAACTGAAAAAAAACTTGTTAAAGAGAATTTACCAAGTTTTATATAACGAAAATATTTTGGTCTAGATCAACAGAAAATACGTTGAATAAAATTTTGAATTTAGCTGTAAATACAATGATAATATTTTGAACCTAACTTAACAATTTTTAAACGAACACATTAAAGATTTTGCATTCATACTCAGACGAATTGTATAGGACTATACGGATGTAGTACCAAAATGATTATGATTCATCGACAGAAGGTTTAAAATGTAAATACTGGACATAAAGTATAATGTGTGCTTTTATTTTAATTTAAATTGGTTTTATGATCTGAACAGGAAAAATAAATAACTTGCTATGCTGTGGTAAAATAATTATAATATTTTTTTTTGTAGTGACAACATTATCATTAAAGCGATTTTTTTTTCCTGTTAGGCTCTAAGTCCTAATTCCTCGTGTCAATGCTGGCTATTTACACAACAGAACGATAACACGAGGAAGTCACACGCCTGACGGCATAAATAGTTGAAACGCCATCCAGAGCAGCTTTGAATAGTAAAGTACTACAGGACACTTAGATAGGACAATATCTTGTTCATCCTCTCGAGTAAACTGCTTTCCAAACTGTCGTTAGAGTTTAAATTTATTTACTTATTAAAAATAATATTCGTTTTGTAAACTTTTATAGATATGAATAAGCACTGATGGTAGGATATATTTTATATCCGCCCGAATAACGTCCACAGTACACATTGAGTTAAAACCGGTATTAGTGGCCCTCGTAAGTGTGTCTCGTTCCGGGATCAGCCTGTGTATATCCGGTTCCAACAGGCCGGCATAATTGTGTCGACTGCCGGGGGGTAATAATCTCTCGTCAGTCGACATTCTATTGGACCCACTCCACTTACCATCAGGTGCAGTAGAGGCACTTTGACGCGCACGTGTAAAAAAATTACAATAAATGTAAGCTAAAAGATTCGGGCTATAGTAAAATCGTTAGCAAGTCTACTAATCTGAACTGATGGCGCAATTGTGAAAACCGTTTGGGTCCGCTTCCATCTTAAAGAACGAATGGTTCAATTCGGCTAAATCTTCAACTGCGAGAACTAATCACTAACGACGTAATTTAAATTCTTTACTTCTTTTATTACGATAAAGCCAAAATGAATATGTATTATAATGACTAACGTTTGTGGCAATTTGCGATTTCGCTACTTCATTTATAGTGTTTGTTGATCACGAACATTTTCCTTTCGATGTTTATGTACTATTTTAGTAGGTACAGGTTATTTGGTTGATTGTTCTATCGAAGCATATTTAGACTTTTAAACAATTAAATAAAATAAACGCGGTGGATGTAAGTATATCATATATGAAATTTACTCAATTCTAACCAGATTGTAGGCACGGAAAAAGAAACTCCATGAAATCTCGCAGCAATCGAATTAAATCCAGGCTTTTTCATCGCATCGTCGGCTTAAAATATTCAGTGTACCAACCACACGCACCGTGGCGAGTTACCCAAGCCAATTTAACCTGAATAATTTAAAACAGTCGAATTTCGAAGTTCACTCAAAGTCGAAATGGTCATTTACAATTTAGCAGTATTATAGCCCTATAACCCCGACGGGTTTTGTAGAGCTGCGAATCGTGAGTGAACGAATGAATTATAAATGACCGTAATGTCAACCCGCGACTGAATCAGGTGAAGCAGCGATGGGATTGAACTAAAATAAACAAAAGGATACAACTTATACGTAAAGCTTGTTTGTTCCTTTATTTAGAATCGAATCGCATTAGATGTGGATGTGGGTGCTAAGAGGTCTGATTTGAGAGTAACATTTATAAATACCCCTATGTAGACAAAAAAGGAATGAATTAAGTACATAAACAGGTTTTTATGATGGAAATAGCAACTTGACACTGATGTTTAGCATTTTTATCCACGAGATTAATAAAACTAATTCATTTTTTATTCAATTTTTAATGAAGGTCAACATATTCTTTTGATGGTAAATAGCAAAATCACTCCAAATTTGAATTGCAAACCACAGCATAGCACCACATTGTACCACCGCAAAAAATTATATTGCGGATATACAGATCCAGACGGCCAAACTACCTTTAAAACAATGTCATTCTCTTTCGAAACACACTCTGGATTTTCAGAGGTTGTTCAATTACATATTGTCATCATATCTAGTTGCCTGGTCCGCATACTTTTTTACGCTGCCGTTCATTATCTCATAAAAGCATGAGTTCACAAAGCCGACATCCATCAGTACGTCTCGTTTTACCGTGATTACATCTCAAAAAGATGACAACAAAAAATACCACGCGTTGCAGCCCACAGGCCGTCTCAAAGCCAAGCAAAAACTCTTTTGTTTTCCATGCGAACTGGCGCGAGAAATTCTTGATTCGCGCCTTCGGGCGGTGCGACGACTGCTTTTTGCTTCGAAACTAGACATTTTTCTATACAAACGTGTGATTTGCGATATTAGTCTTTATATCGTTGTCATAAGATATTGGTTGTGTTAGGTTAATGGTAAAACAATGTGTGTTACAGTATACAAAAGACTGATTGTGGCAACGGAAGACCCGTGAGGCAAGCGACCTTTGCAGTTTGTAAATATTTATTTAAAGATTTCGTTGAACTATGCTCAAAGGTAGCTGTTCCCATACATTTTCTTAACGGTGAATTTATAATCGCTGCAATTTAAGTAACTTTTTATAAAAATTAATGAATGAACGAGCTAATAAATCTAATCTAATCATAAATTTCTTGTTTACTGTTAACAGTAGCGGCGCCAATCCGAAATTCGTATCGCGAAGTATTACACGAATATGTCCTGTGTAATCACGTTGCAATATCAATATCATCAATATCTTTACCTTTTCAACCAACTTCAGAAAAGGAGGACTTTTCCAATTCAACCTGTAGGTACGTACCTATATTTTTTATTCGTGTTACCTCCGAACCTCGTCATCAATTATTAACCGTTTTTTTGTTTAAAATAGCATGCCGACAGATTGATGCTACTTTTGATTTACACGGAGATAATAAAAGATAATGAAATTAACTATATGTAGTAATATCCACTTTGATGTATAAAATACTGGTATTACATAAATCTATTATGAGAAAAAATATTTTCCAGGCTCCTCAAGTCATCGAAAAACCATCGGAACTTAATTAAATGCACCTTACCTATTTATTCTATTTTCATACTGGCGTCCGACATTATTAAAAGCATTGAGAGAAACAGATCTAATTATGGCAGATATTGCGACACCTCAGACATATAATAATTAAAATTCCAAATAAATTCAAATTTTTCTCATCTAATGCTAATTTTCATGTAACAGCGTCGAGAATACCGTCCCAACACGTGTTTGGAGGAACGTCATTTCGGTATACGAATTGCTCCTGTCACAACTGTCATGACGACAGATGTTTATTCTATTAAATTTCAAATACTGTCAAATAAATAAATAAACATTACCTGAGATTGTATTCTAAATTTAATCGGCTATTGCCGATTGTTTATTAATAAGGCGCGCAACTTTGGGCTGTTATTGTTATTTCGTGCTTTTTGTTATAAGTATTACGTGTATTTTATTACAGAACTAAGTATTAATATCATTCAGTACCTTTTGATAAAGTATTATTCATATTTTTATACATTAATGTTTATAAATAAAATATTATACTAAAGTTATCATAGTCACAATATTTTTTAACGTTTAAAACATTTATGGTAAGTAATATATAATTAAATATTTTCAAACTTGGATAAAGAAAAACTTCGTTAAATAATACTGCATTATACCCATGTAAAAATAGATGAGAGATGTTATTATTGTTCTAATTTCAAATAATTTTAAGATTTTCATAAGTAATGAGAATTTCTGCAAAGTACCTAGTAAAACAAATATTTTACTACCAAAAATTTATTTTTAATTCAGTTATGATGTGTAATGGATATAAATGAATTTTTAATACATAATATAATTAATCACCTATGATTAAACTGCATACTAAAACAAGTTAAGACTCAGATTAGATCAGTGCTAGACACAATTGTACTAAGGTGTTAGATATAATTCATTATTATCTTGGTAGCCTATATTGATCAAGTAATTTCCATGATTTTTCACTGCTTGGTTCTGGGGGTAGTAGGATACTTGTATCAGGCCTGATAGAAACCACCATATAAAAGATGTACATCCTGCCATATAAACCCACAAGACTTCGAGTTCCAGTACCAGCCTGTGTATATTTCAAATAATAATATAATATCAACACTGTATTATACATTGTTCCACTACTGGGCACGGGCTGCCTCTACTACTAAGAGGATTAGCCGCTGGTCTAGTGCGGATTGTTAGACTTGACACACCCACAAAATTCATATTGAAAACTTCTCAGGCATGCAGGTTTCCTCACAATGTTTTCCTTTACCATTATCGCAAGTGATAATTCACAAACAATAAACACATCATTTTAGAAAACAGGTTTTGCTCAAATTACAAATGGCTATCGCTGG
>NW_023593626.1:0-21320 GCF_014839805.1 Manduca sexta
CACATAGGAAATTTTGCAATTAAAGAGTACGATATCAACCAATTTTAAGTAAATATTTGGTGGCTTATCACCCGCATTTAACGATAATATTATAATAACCTCGAAATCTCCGTCATTACATCGTCTTACAGTACCCATAACACGCTATGCATTAATTTCAATGACAAGCGAATTTCTTCGCAATCCTTTATGAGGCTGATTTCTAAGGAAGATGCCTAAATGATAATAAAAAGTTTTCATCAAACTTCGATTACAAAGCAGTTTTTTTTTCAAGACATAGGGGATCACATCTTAAAAATAATGCTTCTTCGTGTATCTACGATATTATTTTCACGGACAAATCAATACAATCAAAATTTGGTCTATTTTTGGGAAACCAACTAGATTAATGTTTAAACTGCATTTTCGTGGAGGCTATTTTCATCCTTAATATTTTGTTTAACGGAAGTTTTCCTAAATACAATTCTTTTGAAAACTTTTAAACAGACTTAAAACAGACTTGCTGACCATTATCTGATCCATTATTCCATTATCTTAATATTCCAGAACGCTACAGCGAATACGAAAGGAATAAAACATAATCCTGAACCTAACACAGACAAGGTAACTGTTAAAGAGCAAAAATCAACTTTCTTACACCGAAGATGTATTTTTTATTTACGAGAATAAGTTCAACAATGTATTTATTGAATGATACGACAAGCTTGCCATTCGCTTGATGGTAAGCGGTAAAACCACTCATAAACATTAGAAACATCTAATGTGTTTGCTTTATTCCACTGCGCTCGTTATCTTGTGACATGAGATGTTAAGTCATATTATCCCTATATTACATTGGCTACAATGTCTTTCAATGTGAAACATAGCAACAGTGACTACACACTGCTGCTTGCCGAAAATAAACATTGCAGTGTAATTTTCTACCCAGGCGGACTCATATGAGAGACCACCAGTGAAGTAAATGTATTGCGTGAAAACAGAGATAAATGGTCTATTTTTATAATAGGCCGCGCTAAGTTATCATTCGATCTTAAAAAATTTATGAGTGGTATGTTACCTAAAAGCTAAATGTGTGGTAGAAATTTAAAATTGTGCTTATAATAACATTCAAATATCAGTTTCAAAAGCACTAAAAGTAAAAAATTCAAGAAGCAAACACTGTACTGAATATATCCATCTATTTTGCATACATAGTAGGAACACAAAATGCTCTCTCTGTAGTTATGATTATCGTAGCTTATACTTTTATAGTTAAAGCAAAAAATTACACAAATCCCAAATGAGCAATTATTTATTTATTCTAGACCTTTCTACGGAAATAAAAAACGAAAATATTGAACATTTTACAGCTATATTGCCTAGAGACCTACAACATAAAATGTAAATGGGCAAAGAGAACATACTACTAACAATTTCAACACAAGATACTGTATTTTTAATATTTACTTCAAAAGATAATGGTTGAAAAACAGTAGTCAAGGTCTTCGTTAAAGGTTAACAAAAATTTTGACGCTGAGTAAAAACAGTAATTCTTCATAATAATACAAGATCATAATATTTACGTTACGGGTATTGCAATTTCACGCATTTAATCTGTGGCGATAATATTACGATTGTTGTGATCTTGTCCGTTTTTTTACAATAAGTAATATAATAATAATATTTTTTTTTCTACTCAATCTTAACAAACATTCTACGATTCCACCCTTTAAGAAATTAAAAGAATGCTCGTGTTGGGTGAGCGTCGCCCTTCCTGTACTTACAAATTTCTGACTACATTTAAATTATATCGAGAGTATAAGACAACATATTATACATATCACACTTCAAAAGTAAGTAATAATATAGTCAAGTATTAAAAGACCATTTCCTTTACTGTATTGAAGTATTTATAAAAATGAAGCTTTTATAAAAATATAAAAGTCATTGAAACATTTGTATCTTGAAACGTAAAAAAATTATCTATATGTGAAATTTAGCAGAAAACATCTAAATTGTAATGTTTTTTTCACGTTATTTGGTAAAATAAAGTTGAATATATTTTTTGTGTGACTAGGAAATAGTAATAGTCTGAAAATGTCACATGAATCTGGAGATGTTTCGAGTATGAAAAATTCCCCTGCGTCGATCACATCTTTTCCATTTCCTTGTTTGAGGATAAAAGATGGATATCCGACTTGGAAGTTCAAGATGCGAAATTACCTTATCCATGAGGATTTATGGGAAACAATTAGTGGATACCGAGATGGAGACACAACCCCTGCCTCTACAAAGGTACGCAAAGACGCAAAGGCATTAGCAAAGATATGCTTATCAGTAGAAGGTGCAGCGATAACCCATATAAGATGTGCGAAAACTGCATCTGAGGCATGGACTTGTTTGCAAAAAGCCTTTGAAGATAAGGGAATAGGACGAAGATTATTTTTGGAGCGTAGACTGTACAGGTTGAGTCTATCAGAGTTCAAAAATATTGAACTATATATTAACGCAGTTATGTTAACCGCACAGGATCTTGCGGATATTGATGTAGTCATAGAGGACAAGTCTATTGCTGCAATACTTTTGGGAGGTCTAACTCCAAGGTATGAACCTCTCATTATGGCTTTAGAAAATTGCAATGTAGACGTGACTACAGAGTTGGTGAAAACAAAACTGCTTAATGAAATTTCCAAAGATGTGGCTACATCATTAGACTCTGTTTTTCATGCGAAGAAGAAGCCTAAGTCAATGAAGAAGAATATAGTTTGTTATGAATAACTGGACGACTGGCAAGACACCTGGACATAAGAGACCAGACTGTCTGACAAGAAAAGGAGAAAGGAAATGCGGTAAATACCAATGATACGATATTTACAACTCTTAATACTTCTGGAAACCCAAGAGAGGACATAATTTATGTAGATTCAGGTTGTACTAGACACATGACTTCTAGACGGGACTGGTTTCAGAATATCTCGATACAGAATCAAGGTACTGTTACTGTCGCAAATGGAGAACAGATTAAGTGCTGCGGAATTGGAAATATTTCAATAAACACGCCCGAGAACGTGGTCAACAATATTAGTGATGTTGCTTATATACCAGATTTGAAAGCTAGTTTGTTATCTGTATATAAAACTGTTGAAAAGGGTTTTATTTGTGTTTTTGATAAAATGGATGTAACTTTTATAAATCTGATACTTTTAATTTTACAGGTGAATCTGTTGCTCATGCCTCGCCCTGTGGTGGACTGTACGTTTTAGATGGTACTGTAAATGTTTCCGAGAATGTGGCTGATAATTTTTTGACACAAGATGTGCACTCTGGTTGTCAGGATAGTTATCAAATTTGGCATAAGAGGTTAGGACATTTGTGTCGTATAGGCATGAACCAACTGAAAAATCACAAGGTAGGTATAAAGTATACAGGAGTAGATAAAACTAGTTGTATCGCTTGCGTGGAAGGTAAACAAGCAAGAAAACCTTTCAAAAGGTTAGCGTTTAATAGGGCTACTTCCCCTTGGAACTGATCCATATGGATTTGATGGGACCGGTGTCTACAACTTCTTTTCAAGGAAATAGATATATGTTGACAATAGTAGACGATTATACGCGAAAAGTGTTTGCTTATTTTATTTCTTCTAAAACAGAAGTCAAAGATATATTTTGTGTGTTTCAATGTTTTGTTGAAAATCAGTTAGATAAAACAATCAAACCAATTAGGGACTGATGGAGGTAAGGAGTTCGTGAATAAAGAGTTTGTTGATTATCTTGCTTCAAAAGGTATTGAGCATCAAACAACGACGCCTTATAGTCCTCAGCAAGTTGGAGTAGCGGAACGCACCCATCGTTCGGTTACAGAAAAGGCAAGAACGTTGCTAGCTGAAAGTTCACTACCGAAAGCATTCTGGGAAGATGCATTCCAAGTTGCCATTTACCTTAAGAATAGGTCTCCTCATCGAGCCTTAGGTGGACAAATTCCTTATGACAAATGGTATGGACGAAAAGGTGATCTTAGCCATCTAAAAGTATTTGGTTGTAGAGCTCTAGTCCATATACCTTCTTGTCACAGGGAAGAAATTAGATGTCAAGGCACAGGAAGCAATTTTCGTCGGTTATTCTGAAAATCCAGGCACTTATATTTTTAGGGATCCTGCTAACCCACGAAAAGTTATTATATCCAGAGATGCAACCTTTTTTGAAAATTGCTTTACAGCGCTAAAGCAGAAGCAATCTGTCGCACAGTCAGAATCTATATTGTTATTTGATGAGCAAAACGAGATTGAGTCTGAGTTTGATCATGACTGTCAATTCTATGACTGTGATGAGAATATCAGCCCGGCGGCTGAAGCAATTTTACCAGTAAATCTAGAAAGTGCAAAAGAGTCAGTGACTCTGGAAGAGCGAGTCTCTCAGTGACTTAAGGCTGCCTAGTGTGGAAGAAGTGACAGCGAATTTGGAACAGGAATCGCACCCTGAGCGCAGATACCCTTCCAGAGACAGAAAACAACAAATTTTTATAAAGCACAATACGTCAATGGTGATTGTAATGAACCTACGACATATTACGAAGCTACTCATGCCGATGATGCTGATAAGTGGCACCATAATATGGCTGGTGAGTATAGTTCTTTAATGAAACTCCATACATGGAATTTAGTAGATAAGCCTAAAAAAAGGTTATGCCATGTAAATGGATTTACAAAATTAAACTACCAAACTCTATGGTAAAGAACTTATGATATTGGGAATTTTGTTGATGACATAATAGTCTTTTTTAAATCTAATTTGACATTTGACACTGTCAAGAATTTGAATTTTGAGAAGATTTGTCGAGATATTTTTCATTAAAAGATCTCTGAATTATATTCTTTCTATATTAGAAAAGTTTAATATGAAGGAGTGTAAGACCGTGGATACTCCATTAGTTTAAAATAATATGGCAAGAAGAACGGATGGTCAAGTCATAAGAATGAAGAACCATTTAAAGGTTTTTTGTGTCGCAGACTGGGCAAACTGTCCAATCGACAGAAGGTCATACACCGGTTATGTTTACAAGTTAAGTGAAGGTCCAGTATCATGGGAGTCCAAGAAGCAACCTACTGTTGCGTTAAGTTCGGCCGAGTCAGAATATATGGCATTAGCGTCTGCCACGAAGGAAGCGTGTTACTTACGTCGGTTTATATACGAGATAACAGGTATACTTTGTTCAGTTAACTTAGCTTCTGACAGCCAAAGTGCCATTAATCTTGTTCGAAATCCTGTACACCACAGCAGGACGAAGCATATAGATACTAGGTTTCACTTTATTAGGAAAAAGGTATCTAATAATATTGTTAAGTTAGAATATATAAAAAGTAACGATATGCCTGCTGATGTACTAACGAAGGCCCTCGGACCTCTAGCACACAAACGATGTGTAGTTAACTTAGGTTTAGAAACTTAATTATTTTATTTGTTTTGTTTCTGTCACAACTGCGATTAAGGGCGGCTGTTGGAGATTGTAACCTTCGTCGTGACTTATTATTTTTTATATGTTCTATTTTAGAACTAATTGTATTTTGTTTGCCATAGTTACTTCTCTTTAGTCCGAAATAAACACTCATGTCAATAACATCTTTTTACTAACTTTATTTAATTACTAAGAACATATACCATATTTACAACAGTTTCTAAGTCGGAATCCTTTTGCAATTTCTTATCCAGTAAATTCGTTTTATGGAGACGATAAGAATAAAAAGATATATACATTCCTTAACTTAGTTCATGTCCAATAACTATTATAGATATTAAATATTATAGCTTAGTATCCTTGGTAAAGTTATAACAGTTCATAAAAGCGAAATTAATAATTCAGATTATTATTCTGTGAGCTAATATTAAATTTAAATTTGTTTTCACGAAGCCTTCAAATAATTAACTCGAATCTCTTGTACGTTTACGGTAACTGCAGGAAATTAAGAAATCTTAAGCAGATAAGCCTATAATTGTCTATTGACACTGTAATGTGACTTGCGAGAAATGAAATATTTTTTTTATCGCGTGGACTAAAAATAAATCGGCGAAATTTAGCTCAGTTATTTGTTTCACCAAGACATAATTTTATAAAAGTTTTGTAAAAGGTAGTGTTGTCATCTAGTAGGATAAATGCGCGGATAATAAATATAATAAGAAATGCTTGACTGAAAATAATTTATTATGACAAGTGTTACTTTTGCATTTATAAGATTCAAACTAGACAAAAATTTTTGTCGTTTAACAGCTGATTCAATAGAATGTAGACATGTTTTACTTTTATTGTATTAATTTCTTTTTACGTTCGTTTGCATCGTATTTTGGTAAGTCGTATACAAGGTCATTTTGACATTGCGTTTCTAAATGAAACGACATACTCATCTTCTGCCGACATTGTGCCAAAAATCATCCACTAATAACGAATATTTTCACCAAAAATCTTGGTTTTAGTTTTCTGATTTTTCGATCACTTTGTGGTTTAATGCGAATATGGCGTGTGCGTGAGTGTTTTTTTCTGAAAGAATGATTTTCCGCACTGACGAATTCTCTTACAGAAGTAGTGGCATTAGGGCGCGTAAAATTAAACTTATTTTATTCATATATATTTTGATCGAAACTTACACTTTTTTTTTTACAACTCATCTAACACAATGTAAAGTGTTATTTCCAAGTACATAAGTAAGTGGTTTCATTTAGTAACGTATAATTTTGTTTACATGCATAATGCACATTTATTTATATTCATTCCTGAATGTCTATTAAAGAATACGAACAATATCCTAAAATCATTTTGATGCAAAATGTATGCTTTTTCATGATGTATATTCGTTAATACGTAAATTACTGACGTTTTAGAATAATTAATTAAATATTCGAAACACGTTGCCATTGGAACAATTTTGCTAAAGTATGCTCGAAATATTTACATAAATAATGTTTCACATTATAAACTCTCAGAATTTTATATCCGAGCATATGTAAGCGATGGTCCTTGAAATTTAATCAGAGATAAACGTAGAACGAAATTGCCTTTTTTTTTTAAATATACGTGTTCATTAAAAGGGATATGACAAATTAGAATCTTTAATATGTAAACGGAATTTGTGTTGAGTACGATTGTGTCTTCTTGTTTATGTTATCCAACATATCCCAACGTTTTCAATGAATATCAAATATTATAGCATCGATCGAGTAATAGTACTGCCAAGTGAAGTTTGCCTGATTATTTTATTAACAAATATTGGTACCTCTTAGAGAAGAATAAAATATCCATTTTATTTACAAATCATGTTATAAAAAATAATATTATATACAAATATTTTGTTATATAAAAAAGATATTGAATAATACAGTTTGAAGATAAATATATTTTTAGTTATTTTTTTTATGTACATTTTCTACTTATGTTATTTAGTGGATATAAAAATAATATTCGTTCAACATATAGGGGAAAAGTAGAAAATAACGGCCATGCAATTTAAACAGAGAAGCTGAAACATCTAAAGGATTTATAAGGACTCGGTTGCGAACATTTAATAAGCCTTTGTATGGCATGTGTATTTGATCTTTAATAGGAGTCCTTAGAACGTTCTCAGAGATGGGGATTTCATTTTTCTGTAATGATACATTTTAATGATAGATGACTCGTCTATTTTATTTATTTTTCTCATGAGGTACATCACTAATTTTAATAAGTTCTTAGTTAGGGTTTGTTTTATCAGCGCGTGGCAAAGTTACCTCATTGCATCTGATGGTAAGTGGAGTGGGTTCCGGAATGTCGACTGAAGAGAGATGATTACCCCTCGGCAGTCGACACAATTATGCCGGCCTGTTGGAACCGGATATATACAGGTTGATCGCGGTACGCGACATATTTACGTGAGCCACTATGACAGGTTTTAACACATTGTGTACGGTGGTCGCTATCCGGACGGATATAAAATATATTCTGCCACCAGGTAGGTAAATCTATATTCATTTATAAGAGAAAAAAATTGTGAGTGTGTTAGATTGTTTGTAGGGGCTAATCTCTAGGACTATTGAACCGATTTTTATTTTTTTACTAATAGGATACTGCATTACTCCAGAGTGCTGTATAAAGGTTACTTTTTCTGGAAAATATTTATCCCAGATAAACTTTCTCGGGCAGAGCCTCGAGCAAAAGCTAGTATTTAATTAAGTGGGAAGACTTGTATAACTCAATTAGAAAATCTACCATTGGAATTCTCGAAAGTTTGTGGTTAAACGTTATTTGAAGGAGGGTTATAATTTTCGAAACCCTAAATATTACAAAACTTATTCAGAGTCAATTGTATTTTTCATAATAATGAGTATAGAACTATATGAGAATAATAATTATATTATAAATCTGTTTGAATTGGTCACCTGAAAGCGACTTATTGCCTTGAGGTTTGAAAAATACTTACGTATTAATTATTAGTGCTCATAATAAAAACGTATTGGGCACCACAGGTTACCTTTATGCAACTGATGAGATTAAATATTTTTAGGCTACGGTTCGTCCAATAAAGATATAGTGTAAGTGCAGTGTATTAAAATAATAACGCTTAGAACACTCTAAAAGATAACATGATGACTTTTGTTCAGGGATTTAGGTGGCTTGGCTGCAAAATTTAAAAGGCCCCAGTTCGAAGCCTTCCGACCCGTAGAAAGAGCAAGACTTGCCTTTAGATTCTAATGCACAGGATTAATGTTCAGGCTATTTTATCGGTTTTGTAAACAAAAATAGTGTTATTGTGACCTAAAATTTTGCGAAATTTTGCGCTAGCGCGGGGCCCCGTAATCCATGAATATGCCGCGGGCTTTCATTGGTTTAGTAACGCTACTGCTTTCTGTTTAACTAGGGTATAGCTTTTGTACATGGTTTTATTTTTAAAAATGTAACTACCAGTATTGAGTTAAAATACTTTCAGAAATCATTGGTGCATATTTGAGTAGATAAAATTGAAGTTGAGTGTTAAAATAAGCTCTATATTGGCAAAGTACTATTTTTTTTGTACCTAATTAATTATTTTTTTATGTAACTTCCAAATTCTTTTATATTTAAATGTAAAAAAAATATAATTTTGAAATAAAACTTGTTTTCTGATTTTATCGCGGTATATTTTTTTTTCTTTAATAAAATTGGTACCGATAAGAATACCTGCTAGAACTCAAGACGCGGTAAGTTCTTTTTACGGGAATCCAATCATAAACAGCTAAATTATTTTTTTTTAGTATTAGTAAAATGAAGTTAAGTACTTAATGTTACATTTAATTTTCAGATGTTTAACGACTCAGCCTGCGCCGTGACCATAAAAGCTGTAAAAAATTCGAAACGGGAGCAAATAAAAATCTAAAATTCACGATAAAATCGTAAAACTGCTTTTATTTCGATGTCGATTTGCTTAAACATAAGAAATCATTATGCAAACCAGTACAAACCGATAATGTACTTACGATGCAATAAAATAAATTTCCAAGAACAAATTTCGCAGAGAACACAACTAAGAAACTCAGTCCCACGTTATTCATGTACAAAAAAAGATTAGACGATGGCAAATTGTCTTTTCACACGTATAGGTTCATATATATACATATACGTATGAACAGATATATAGGGTAGGTAAGTCGGGGACAAATGGCCACATGAGGGAGACGGGCAACACATGTCTCGTCTGTTCTTTTTACGACGAGGTGTAACGGGACTCCGGAGGGGTGTGAAATAACCTGAGACAGATCTAAGTTCATGTGGATGAAATCGTGGGCTAGTAGTTTTAATAAAAATCCTGCATGACCTAAATAAAAGAAGATATTGAAGAAAATTCCCTCAGGATACAGATTGAAAGATTCCAAAACAAGGTAGGGAACTTAAATTTAAGATTGGATGTGAATTTTACCGAGACAATAACCTAAAGAGAAAAATATTTTACTCGAATCCCAAGGGCTGTACGCTGTTATTGGAAACAACTGTCGTTTGTCGATGGTCAAACAAACTTCTTTGTACATTTCATTGTCATATGGAACCAAGTCATGCGTTTAAAAGTTGCGACAGAATAAAAACAAAACAGTACTAACTTTTGTTTTAGAGAATTTTGAATTTGTATTGTGATTGAAAATAAATAAACGTAAATGGATTAATGTACAAACAATTCTAATTTAGCTGATTGAATGGACAGGTTAACTGAAATTTGTCGTTCTAAAAAAATTTCTAATGAAAATCTTTTACAGCGATCGAAATGAATAAATAAGTACTTAAATTAATAGGGAGGTACCAGGTATATCGAGCGCACTCTCGAATAATTTTAAACTTTTTAAACTTTGCATCATGTGTAACTTTACTTATGTAGATTGTTATTCAATTTATCATTTTTTTTATTATTTTTTTTATTTTTAATAATTTAAGAGATTTTATAATTTTTATATATTTTTTATAGTTCGTACTTAATTCCTAAATATGTCATGTCTAAACTACTTTTTTTTGTTCGATACGTTTATTTTATATCTTTCTTTCTTTTTATTTTCTGAAATACTTAATGCATTCTGTGTCTCCTTAGATGTAAGATGCACATTGTTTTATACCTTATTTTATTTTTATGTTAAGCGGTAATTGATTTATGTGTTATCTTTTTTGGAGAACTTATAATAAATAAATAAATCATAGCCATTAAATAATTATAGGAATAAATTTCCCAAATCAACATGATAAAGAATTCAAATTAAATTCAAAGTTTATTGCACTCGACAATTTTTGTATACAAACGGTTTAACATTTAATAGATACAATTTTAAGAGACGAGGAATCTATATTATCAATAAAACAATTAAATAATATATAATTAGAACGTATATATTACGCATATATTGTATTATTTTTTATTTGCCTACATAATTTTTTAAAGAGACTTTTCATTATTTTTTTCTTCGGACCTTTCATCACAAAATACTATAATATTATATTAATTTTGCTCAGTTTGATGATAATGCATGATGATTGTGGTTTTTTCAATACGTTTATTAGTTTAAAATTGAATTAAGGGAAAGACCTTCGCCCGACGAAATAACTCCCAACAAAGTTATAAAGTTTTTCAGTCGGTCTACTTTCTACTCAAAAATAATTTAAGGTCAAGTCACGTACACGTGGATAATATCGTAAACTTTCGGGAAGTATGAATTACATTACGACGGTGTACTTTAAAAGTCATCGCATTCTTGACAGAAGACTTCTCTAAAGTCCTTGATCTCATTTCAGAGTCGCCTTCGGAAGTTAAAGGAATCCTGTTTTACGATTCATTGAAAATTCCATGTACGCAAAACTTCGTTGGAATTCGATTTGTTAAATGCCAGGGACATATTTTTCGTTATAGTAAGTTATTTTTATTTATTTATGGAATATTAGTATTTCAAAATTACGCTCAGTATTCCTTGTATTGGCAATCTAAAATTAAAATACTCGAATTCAGAGTTTATTTTGCTGATTTTAAAGTCGTAAATATAGAACGCATTTTGCAGTCGTATCTTGGATATACGCACGTAGACTAATAAATATGCCATTTTTGTAAATAATTAAAGTACACTCTTAAGTATTATGGCAAATTGATAAGTAATATAATTTAATCAGAATACTAAAAGTCGATCTAAAACTTTCAATCTACCTGACAAAAGCTACCTGTGGTATTATACAGCTTGAAATATATTTACACTACTGAAATGCGTTTAAAGGTTGCATTGCAAAATTAGCCAGCGCATATCCAATTACCGAGGTTGGATAATTATAATTAATCATAGTTATTATCTATCAGTTTCGCCATTTTGATAGAGGATGTATATTTCATTACTCTATTGACCACTGTGTTTACTGCAAAGAGATTGGTTATTGACGTTTTTAGGATAATGACAAAAGAACTTATTCCATGCTGTAAATAATAATTTGGACATCATAGTAATGATGGAGAGAAATCAATTGGTATACGTATTTGTAAAAACTAACGATTTGTAGGTATATAATATGATGAATGAAAGATATTACTTATATCAAGGATCCATACTGAGGATAGAATATATCTACAGGAACTTAACAAAGTGACTTCATGACACCTGAACTTCATAATTTTAATAAAGGCAAACAACAAATTTATCAACGCCTACTGTGGTTAGAAAAATCCAAGCCAATTGACGTACCTCATGTTTTTGGTTTTGGTTAGAACATCGTCAACATTTTTGTTGTCGTCGATAGAATATTACAACATTAATGATAAAATAATAGTACATACCAGATATCTTTAAAAATTCCTTAGGCTCAAATAATAATAATAATAATATCAGCTCTGTATTATATACTTGCCCACTGCTGAGCCTCCTCTACTACTGAGAGGAATTAGGCCTTAGTCCACCACGCTGGCCTAGTGCGGATTGGTAGACTTCACACACCTTCGAAATTCTTATAGAGAACTTCTCAGATGTGCAGGTTTCCTCACGATGTTTTTCTTCACCGTTAGGCTCAAAATCTTCTTATAATTATATTTTAATTATAATTACATTGGTGACATTAATTAGACTATGATTATGGGTCTTAGGCCAATAAAATTATTTTCAAAATAAACTAAGCATATTATGATTAAAATTATATAGAATGTCATTCTATTATTGCATTTTGTATTTTTAAAAGTAATTACTATTGGTTCGTAGTGAAAGCGCAAATCACCAATCTAGTTAAGAACTAAAGTAATCGTCTATTGTTCTCTTAAGCCGCTCTACTAAAGCTCGTCTTTCGGCCATCTCACCCAATTACGGGAAGTATTGTTTGTAAAGTCCGCACATCTATCGATTTGCCATCATTTGATATAAGCAATCTCTAATAGTAAAGTCTCTTATACATAAAATTCGAAGCATCAAATTACGAAGACATTTTATTAACATTTAAAGTCCTTGTTTACTTCTGAGGCAATGCAATAAAGATCACCGATGAAATTCAGTAATAAGTCAACAACAACAAAAATAAAGCGTATTATCTTTTCATCAAAAGCGGATAAAAGAAGAAATAACATTCGTAAAACAATACATTTTGGAATACAAAGAATAAGGCGTATGTAATGTAGCATCAATGAGGTAGCTTACTTTGATCTGGAAACATAATATCCGACATGTATAGTAGTAATCAAACATTTCTGTACAAATTCTGCGGAAGTTACAAAATGAAAACCATACACTCTTTTCAAACACGGTTGTACAGTATCGATTTAGCAGGTGCTATTGTACCTTTTTCATTTAGACTCTAGACGATTCTTTCATATCAATGATTGAAACTTTAATACGAACGAACAAATCCATATTCCGCGTCTTAGGCTTTTATAAGTATTATTTGCATCTTAATAAATAATACAATATTTACTTTTAAAAGTTGTATTATTTTTATATGAGCATTGTATCTTGTGTTTTCAAATATTGTATTATGAATATTTATGTTATTACAAAGTTTTCGAAAGCAGTAGACAATTTATTTATTATGCTAACCGATGCCATTTATTCCTTTAAATCCAGTAATTATTCTTTTGATCTCGCTACCTTTCAGATTATTTGTTACATCTTTGAATATTCTAATGTATTCAACCCATGTATATATAGCCAAAGTTGTGCGAAAATGTCATTTGTGTTTTTATTTTGTCATTAAAGCTTTATTGTAGTTTTTCTGGTATTAACATCAACCTTAATATTAAGTTTTGTTATATATTGGCTAGTTAAAATTTAAACTCTAATATTTTAGCAAATAAATTAATACGGTAGCAATTTTTTTTTGTAATTTCATATCCATCCATCTGTAATTCCTTATATTTGCTTGACTTGTATCTGCATAACAACTTGGTATAAATAATAATGTGTCGGATCAAACCTCAATTTTAGTTTGTCAAATATTTCGACGTAGTTTCTCCCAATATCCATAAACAAAGACTCCTTTAGCAAATCGAAACGGCAACCGTTCGAAACAACACATAGTCCTAAATAAATAACTTGGCTTTCCATTAATGTCACGTACTAAAGGGCACAATGATTCTTTTGTGTCTGCAAATTATTTTCGTAGTTTCATAGTATTTACATAACGAAATGAGACTATTGTTTGTGACAATAAAATTAATTGTCTGCGACACGTTTAGAGGTAACATGACTGTTAAATCCTTTAATTTGCGAGTATGTCTAACAAATCTAACAAAGAGTTATTACAATAGGTGAATGCTGACCACTTTAGGTGTAAAAGGCTTTTATGTAATGAAATTCGTGAGTCATTAAGATAATTCTAATGTTTTACTTCTAATTGAGAAAAGTTCTTGTTTATAGCATAATATATAAGGGTTGAAAGGGAGCCACTCCCGAAAACAAAGGCGGTTGATAGTGCCGGTGACTTTTGAAACGATGACATTAATAATCGTAATCGAATAATAATAATTTGTCTTAATTTAATTTAGGTACTTTATTTAAATTTATTGGACATATAATTATATAAAAGTTACACAATATGCATTATGAATACAGTATTTATTGAATAAATAGTAAATACTAGCGCTGAGACTAATTGAAACAATGCCTAATTCTATAGCACTTTTCTTAAAGTCTCTCTAAAGACAAATCGTTATTCGAGTCTTACCAATTTATGGAATATTATTTGAGCTAACTATTAGCAGTTACTTAGAAATCTAATTTTTTTCGGAATTTGCGTATCAAAGGATTTTGTTTCCTAATTGACACAGATTTTAATTTGAATATATGCAATCTAATTATTATTTGAAGTTTAGAAATTTCACAAAATTACTTAGGATCTATTTTCCAATTTCTGTGTAAACGCTAACCGTCGAATATAATATAGGACGACCTAATGGAAACCTCAAGCTCCAAAGTATATAGTAAACAAAAAGTGCGCTCAGCATTAATTATTGTTCAATAAAGACCATTAAATATTTTATACATTAACTTACGGATAAAATTTACTTGCAAATTGTGAAACTGGCCCTTAGTGTATCAATACTTGGTTTTCACAGTTAATAAATTGAAATAAATTGTTTTAAAGCTATGGCAGATAAAGACCACAGGTTCGAATAGTTTGATTTTATTTACTTCGATATAATGATACAAATATACTCAAAATATAAAGTTGACTAAAATGAGTTGAGGCGTTACTAAATGGTCGCCAGAATTACTGCAAGTAAACCAGGGACCCGATAAACGTCGTAAACGATTAATCGTATAGCAGGGTTTACGAGGTCATAATAGCGCGATACGATTAAAACGATCGTGCTATTATATCGGGTTAAGTACCATTTGGTCATTATCCCGTCAAGTAAAAAATTTGCCCATTAGTCTTCCACCAGGAATGAGGAAATATGCTCGTTCAGTTCAGTATATTACTAATATCAACCCACGCAGTCTGAAATATTTTTCAATTAGATATAATGAGTTTAAATTACGCGGGATAATTATATCTCGAGTTGAAGTAGAAGTTCATAAAGTTGCTTGGCGTATTTTAATGCTTAATTCAAGTGGGTAGTTGAGAAAAGATACGTTGAAATGATATGCGAAGGTAGATTATGTAAGTTTTTTTGTACGTATCTCTGAATACTGCATTCTAAAAATTCTTTCAATAACAGAAAGATGCAGTGTCTGAGTAACATACCATCTTAGTTTGATTAGATAAGGTAGTTTTATATACAGCAAATACTCTTACAAGAGCGTGCTAAATTCAACCAATATTTTCTTAGGATGCCAGTATCAACAATTTTCAAGAAGTTTGAACTTTGACTTACATGATCATCTTGGGAAATCACATAGATATCTTAGTTAGATGAACTACCTTCCCCCTCCTATCTCCTGATATATAGTTAACACAAACGGATAGATAAGAAAATTCAACTTAAATTCCAAACGGATAGATAAGAAAATTCAACAAACTTAAGGTCACGGACTCACTGAAAATTAATATCATCAAAATGCTTGCTCCGTTTAAAATTATTAAAACCATACATAACAGTCAGCTTCAGAAAGTGGACATTACCGTTCTAATTTATCAAAAGCGTTAACCGCGCTCGAGATTACGCTGTAGCTCAGGTCTTACAATTACATCGGTGGAGCGCATTATTTACATGGTTGCGGGTAAGCTTGAGTTTCTCATTCCGTCAATAACTCATCGTGAATGTAGGAGACTAGCGCAATATATGAATCAGGGAATGAACTACCACTTCATCTAAGGCAAATGCTTGATGCACGATGTACGCGAGTATAAAATAATAAAAAGCTATTTCTAAAGCAACGTTTATGGTTATTCTATGCATTGAACTACCTTCTGTTAGACAGAGATCACTTGTCTGCGAAAAATCTAGAAAGGTAAATATTACAACAAATATTAATGGTTATTGTTCACGCTTGCGAATGAAAACCTAATGTTAAAAAATAAAAGCCTATATTTTTCTGAGAACTAATCCCTACAAAGAAGTGCCATTCTTATAAGTTGTGAGCCTGTTCATGTCACTTATTGGAATAATGCTATATTGTATGCAAATATTCAGAGCGCCTCTTACGGATCGTATTGACATTAATTGATATTTATCGATTCTATATATCGATATATATCTCCATTTGCATAATTTTTTATAATACAAAGTGCAATTAGTCATTCATTAGCAGTTTTAAATAAATCGTTAAAATCTTTATAATGCTCGACGTTAATAATTATTCTTAATATATTTTATGGATTTTAAGCCTCCATTTATTGTTTCAGTTTAACTTTGTTGAATATAAAGTTTTACAATATAGCTAAATATTTTATTTTTACCGCTAACTAAAGTAGAGGGTAGTGACGTATTTTATGTTGAATTGTCGTCTTTATAGTGATTCCATGAAATTCGTAGTATCATCAGACTTAATTATATTGTGCGGAGTTTTATCGTTTGTAATTGTATCTGACTTCTAAGACCATAAAGTGTGTTTAGTAGTGGTAACATGATTATACCTAAATATATTGCACGAAGTTATGTCGTGTATTTTATAGAATCTTGGTTTAAATTTAGAATCTTGTAACCGAATTTTAAGATTAAAAGTGGTTGCAATTAATAAAATTATGCTCTCTGGTTCTGTTATATATATTCTCTAATCTCGGAAATAGTTTTGTCACTGAAAACAAGGTTACAAGATACTAAAACTCAGTCAGAATCTTTATGAGTAGCAACGTGTTTGTAAGAATGACGCAATGTATCATAATAATAAGACCTATGAACTCAGATTAATGTTTAGAAGTCGTTACACCGAATCCGCGAAGTTCATAATTACATCAGACTTGTCTAAACTTTTATTCGCTTGTGCTATTGTTTGAAACCGTAAACATTGTTAAGTAGTGATATTATTGTTACAGAGAATGAGGCGATATATCCAATAGACTACGAGCCTCGATACCAGGATAGTAAATGTATCATTAAACATGCTTAGTAGCTAACTGACATCCTTTACTATTTTCAATGCATTTTAAAATTGATACCATTATATTCTTCGGTATTCCACAAGTTAACATGGCGACTTAACATACTTGTTTAAATCAAAATAGCATTATAATATCAAAACGAGACATAAATAATGAATCTCTGTTTAACTATCATCTACATTAAACGTTATTATTCATAGTTTCTCATAAATCCTTTAGAGCATTTAATTACCATAAATAATCTATCCGTAAGCAGTGGAGTGAAATGATAAAGCAAATCGAAATCCTTAGTGTTTAATTCACTATTAAAACCGAGATCATGTATATGAATATAATAATGAAGATCATTAAAATTTCACGAATATTCTTTGTTAAATATTTATCAGGTAAGGCTTGTCAATTTTCATCTAAGAATTCTTGAGACCGGTTGATAAATAGCCTTAATGTTTGGATAAAGTGTAAGTTTATTCAAGCTCTTATATTACCTAGGATATTTCAAAATGACCGACCTTGCTCATAATTGCGAATTTGTGGAACCAGACGCCTTAAAACTGCTATTATGATACATGGTAAAGTATTCAGGGTTATTTATTAAATATAAATAACCTCGAATGACTATATTACTAACAAGAGAAACCCCTGTCTTCCTCCTAACTTAGGGGATACTGGGGTCCATTGGAACTATTTTCGGAAAACCTTCTAGTATGATGTCAATATACATCGTATCTTAAGGATAATGGTCGCAAATTAAAGCTGAATTATATCGATAGAAAAGAACAACATTGATTTAGATTATTCAGTGCATATTACTTTGGCATGATCAATATTAAAAATGTCAACATTCGTTTTAGTGCTTTACGTTAGGGTCAATTGAAATGATATCTACGGTTACCTGAAATAGTCTTCTTCAAGTCATAAGTATTGGTTCATGCGTTTTATGAAATGGTAAAGACAGGTTAAAAATCTTTGGTTATATTTAAATATTTATTAAATAACCTATACTGCGATATTTTTAGTCATAAAAATATTGAGCTGAGAACTAATATCAAACTATTTACTTTTCGTCATAAAAAACACACACCCATAAAATTGTAAAAGGTACTAAGAATGGCACCAATCTACAGTCATTAGGTATTAACATCCGAGAAGTTCTTTTCTCCCATCGAATCACTTCACTATCGCGAACTGATTATATTTCACTTAATTCAAATTATCTACGTTTCGTTTGACCCCAGTCTCCCCTACTTTATGCCTCGGCGGACGAACACTATCACTGTGTGGCACTCCATACTTTATTATTATATTTAACAAGCATTTGCACCATTTCTGCGTATTCTATATTCGAATACCGATTCGCCATCTTGTAATTAACTGCCTGTTTTATTGTTGTGACTTATTTTACACACCTAGACTCACGGCTTTTATAGCCTAACTCGGCAGAGGTGCAGCTGATGTAACTACATTGCGCCGTAAGCATTGCACCCATGTTATGATAGGTGGCGAGCCTATTGTCACCAAGCAGAAAAGCCCGCTACTCATTTGATCGACCCGAGATTCCAACCAAAATGTCAGTGCGATAATCAAACCGTGCACGCAATAGAACTACTGAACCGACGTAAAACTTCAGTTTCCTCCATATTATAGATTAAATTATCTCACCTTAGAACTCAAAAATAGGTATCAAGAAATGTCATAGCCGTACCCATGAGATGAGAGATAATATCCACAAAGTTTTAAATTTGAACAAGAAGTCTCAGACTACACCGATTATCTACAAAAGTTAGACTTTACCCAAGAGTAGGTAGTGACGAGTAGACATAGCGGTCTAGGTAATTAGCTATATCTAATTACCTAGACCGCTATGTCTACCAATAATTTTAAAATTAGAATTTGTATAAGAGCAAGAATTTAAAAAAAAAGCGACGATAGCCTAGTTGGGTATGGAACGGTCTGCCGAGACGAATGTCCGCAGGTTCAAATCCCAAGGGCACACACCTCTGACTTTTCTAAAATCATGTGTGTATTCTTTGTGAATTTATCGTTCGCTTTAACGGTGAAGGAAAACATCGTGAGGAAACCTGCACATCTGAGAAGTTCCTCTATAGGAATTTCGAAGGTGTGTGAAGTCTACCAATCCGCACTAGGCCAGCGTAGTGGACTAAGGCCTAATCCCTCTCAGTAGTAGAGGAGGCCCGTGCTCAGCAGTGGGCAAGTATATAATACAGGGTTAATATTATATTATATATTATATTAAGAATTTTAATAGGAACTTATTTTATCTCACACAAAACATTTATAATATGTGAAAACTTTAAATGGAGTAAAAATCCTCTGTGTACTTTTCCGAGGGGAAAGGGAGTCTATAATATTATGTTAATCTCGGGTAGGGTTTATCAGTGTACCAAATTTTATTTCAATTCGGTCAGCGATTTTAGCGTTTACTTTTGACAAACATTTTATTTTCATAAATTTTGTCACATATAACATTCATAGTAGGACTAGATTTTGCTCGTTGCTTTGCCTAGGCCATTCGAGGCTTTCTCGGGAAAAAAATACCTTCCGAGGATCTCAAACTCTATCCATACCGAATTTCAAAATTCGGTCGGTAGTTTTTGGGTTTATCGCGTTCAGACAGAAAACTCAGCGAGCGACTTCTTTTTATAATATGTTAGGATAAGTAAAATTAGCAAATAGTCTAGGTCAAGCCGTACATTTAAAGTAGGTTCTCTAAAACTATGCATTATGATTTCATCGTGCTTATGCGACTTTCGACTCAATATAATGTTAGTTTTGTCTCTCTTTGCCCCTGGAATTTAATATTTAACACTAACTAAATAAAGTTTAAAATACATACGTGCCACTTCAAACCAAATATGTTTACATATGCATGACAATTCAGCTTGATTAAACTATAATACATATGGCAACTGTGTCAACCTGTCCAAATATCGACTGAAGCTTATGTCACTAGGCTCTAGTGTAGATTTTATTTTTATTGCGTATATGTGTGTCAGAATATTTTGTCCCTAATTTGTCCTTACCGACTCTTAGCTTAATTAGGCTCCACGAAGTTTTTCTCCTTTATTCCAGAAATTAATTAAGAACGAGTGGAATTTTATCTGAGTTGTCCAATCGATGCTGATTCTATTTGAAAATTGTATTTCCTAAAAATAGATCTAATTACTAAGTATTTTTCAAGAAAGTTTACTTCTCTTCAAGACTAGCAGCGGTACTAACAAGCCTTTATAATTCATGCCATTGTTGTTCTTAGGATACAAGTGTCGCAGTCAGTTGCGGCCCTAAACAATGCGAGGCCTCCGGCAAAAGAAAAAGAAGGCGACGCGAGGCTCCGGGCGGAGAAAAAAAAGTTCTTTATTTTTAACAGTTTCGTCGGTAAGATCGTAGAAAAGTCCTTCAAGGTAATGCACGAGGCCCCTGTAAACGCGAGGCCCCAGGCGGTTGCCCGATGCGCCTTTCAATATCTCCCTCACCTCTTATTCGAAGACTACCCCGGATCACATTTGCTTGTCAAAAGACCGCCTGTCAGACTTCAAGACACTGTGAGCTCATTCTGCGTAGATCGGACCACCAACAGCTAAAAAAAATAAATAAAAAAGGTTGTATATTTGTAAAATGTAGGTAGATATTGTAACTTTGACTTTGCAGATGAACAACACCGCAGTCCCCCCGTGACCATGAAGGCTGCAAAGTCTTCGAAAGGCCAGGAAGAAATAAAATATTAAAACCGCGATAAAATCCGAAAAATAGTTTAATTTTATTATAATATGATTAGTGAAATTGTAATATCACAACCTTGACAATATACCTGAGACATATATATGAGATTTATATTAATGCATGCATTATTA
>NW_023593627.1:0-21307 GCF_014839805.1 Manduca sexta
TTATTGTGAGTCAACCATAAAAGATAGACATATGCTGTCGTGGGATATATTTTACATAATTTTAAGGAGAACATTTCCGTCATACATGATTTCTGCGTAGCTTTAACCATTAAGGTTGCACACGCGACGGAAGATTAAAAATGGAGTAACTTCTCCCGTTTTCCCAACATTTCCCTTCACTGCTCTGCTCCTATTAATTGTAGCGTGATGAAAAGTATACTATAACCAGCACAGGAGTATGACAAATAATTGTACCAAGTTTCGTTAAAATCCGTCGAGTAGTTTTGTTTCTATAACGGTTATACAGACAGACAGACAGACAGACAAAAATTTTACTAATTGCATTTTTGGCATCAGTATCGATCCCTAATCACCCTCTGATAGTTATTTTGGAAATATATTTCATGTACAGAATTGACCTCTACAGATTTATTATAAGTATAGAGTATAGATAGATAGATATAGGTACGTGAATGGTGGGGGAAAAGGTTTTATTAAGAACGTGTTCAATGTAAGATTTCTAATAATGCCTATTTCTTGATATCTCTTTGAAGAAAATATGATGCCTATAAAAAGGGTTTCTTCTTCAGTTCAAGTCGGGTCAGGTCAGAGCAGTTTAGTTCACTTTAGAGTAGATTAATACAGAGCAGTTCGGTTCAGAGCACTTCAGTTCACAGTACTGTAGTTCAGAGTAGTTCAGTTCAAATCAGCGCAGTTTAGTTCAGAGCAGTTCAGTACGGCGCAATTTACCTAGTTTAGAGCGGTTTAGTTCGGCGCAGTTTAGTTCAGTGCCCAAGTCGCTATTACAGCGTGACTACGCTATTTCAGTGCTCTGTTCGTGACTAGGGTATAGCTATGATGGTCGCTCTGGCAATGTTTACTTACCTGTCGGATGCTTATTATATCAAGCTCGAGTTAGTTTAGATAATCTTAGATTTCCTTAAGATATTAAGATTTCCAGCAATGAAAGGGAGTTTCTAATGGTTCCTGACAGTAACTGCCCTCTGTGAAAATTCGACTACGTGGTGTTCAACAAGAAATAAATTGAGAGTCGAAAAATAATGTTCGTGTTTTTGTTAAGTAAGCTCACGGAGTCACGTACCTATCGTACGTATCGTCTACATCGGGTTATTCCCGGACATATATTTAATAAAAATATTGTATACCAGGATAAACATAAAAAATTAAAAGTAGCAATAAAAACATTTAAATTGGTGATATTATCTCCCAAGGCAATCTGTTAAACTGACTTTGAATGGATATGACAATAAAATGTATTTTTTTTGTTTATTTAGATTATGAAGACCCAAACTAAAAAAGGCCTTTGTTCTTGATATCGGCCGTCAACATCCTTATATCATTGGTTTGAGAAAATTAACATTACATGTAATTTATGAAAATTAATTTCAATATAGGTAGGCGATAGCCTAGTTGGGTGTGGAACGGACAGCCAAGACGAATGTCCGCAGGTTCAAATCCCAAGGGCACACACCTCTGACTTTTCTAAAAATCATGTGTGTTTTCTTTGTGAATTATCGTTCGCTTTAACGGTGAAGGAAAACATCGCGAGGAACCCTGCCCATCTGAGAAGTTCTCTATAAGAATTTCGAAGGTGTGTGAAGTATAGCAATGCGCACTAGGCCAGCGTGGTGGCTTCTAAGGCTTAATCCCTGGGTACAGGGCTGATATTATTAATTTCAATATAGTCAACTTGTTTGGATATAACCGATAAGTTCGATATTATTATACGAATGCTAGTGACTATGGCAAGAAGTAAGATTTACCTACTTTATGAAGAGGATAAATCAGACAATTCTGGTGTAGGCATTCTTATACTCTGTACAATTTCCTCGGCTCTACATAGAGAACAAAATTGTGATTTGTTTTACCATCTTTATTATGGTTTGCGATATTATAAATAAAACAACAATGTTTTATATATTATTTAATTGGTGTACATGGTTATGCATTACAATAATATTTTATCAATTGTTAATTCATTAAATTATGGCACTTAACACAAATAAAAATATAACAATACATACACTGATTGACAACATGTCTTGTCGAAACGAAATTGTTAATTTGATTTTCGAGGTAAACTTAATATATTCGGAATTAGATTCTCAGTCGTTCGTTGACGTTTCGTATTAATGAAAGCCTGTTTTTCTTACATTTTTATTATTTTATACGAAAATAAATTTTCAACACAAAATTCAACTTATTGATCCCAATCGTAAAATTATAAATTAAATCTTAAACAAATTCGACAGTAATAACTTAACGTTTGTACCCACAAGGACAAATGACTCACCACATGTATCCAACAATATGTTAAAACGAACGCGCAGGATGTCGTTTTATAAAAAAATCTTTCAACATCGTTCAATAATACAAACCTTTCATAAAAACTTACTTCTAACAAACTCCCTAAGGTTACTGCAAAAGATACACGCGTTAACTGCAAAGCGATTACGTGTGAAGCTATCGCAAAGCAAACGCCATCGACTCACCATGCATCGCCTATGTTCCATTAAGTCATTTGAATATTTTAAGGCATGTTTACTCGACTAATACTTTAACGGCTATTAGGAGATTAGATTAATATAAATTACATAAATAATTTGTGGAAGCTTCCTCATGCTATACGTACAGTATTATATTAAGTAGACACGATGAATAAACATATATCGACTCACCGACCGATGCAACAAGCACACACACATCACAACTTTATAACATACAAAGGCCACATCACATCATTCAGTCACAAAGCGCAGATTTATGAATTCATTCCAAAAATATATAATACAGAGTTGATGTCACAATTTACCACTATACGGGGCTACCGTGATCTAATATTTCAACTATAATTTTGATAACATTTTAACCTAATTATTGTTTAATTTATACCTATCGCAGTACTATGTCATGTCAACTAACGTTCATCTTATTTTAATGAGATTATCGTGTCGACGAGCCTCTGGTTGGTGCGAACGTTGTTGGCAAGAACTTCGATACGTCGCGTCCGCTCGAGAAAGGCACCATCACACCGATTATATTAATTTTGATTTCTAATCAACACAACGCTACACGTGTGTGCGAGACAGCACGACGGACTACGCGAGGAACTGTATCGTGCATTCAAAAGGTTTGGTTACTTTCACCTTTTCATATAAACTACGAGATTATCGTTAATACGTGTTATGTACAACATTATAATATATCGATAAACAAACACCAAACATCGAGAAGTACAATAATACGTATAAGGGAGTATTTATATCCATAATATCATATCCAAAACGTTGTGATTCCGACTTGAGCAATACATCGACATACCAAAATATCATTTCTCTACGCTTCCCAGAAGCTGCGATATGACCAATATCACAATATTTGATAATACAAGCAAACGATTACGAAATGAATTTACACAAAAACAATATACATTTTCACATACACCCACTTCGTTGAATTTGTAGGCGCGGTAAGGTAAATTAGTACGTGTTTAAATGGCAATGAGTTGATAATTGATCGACAGTGCTGGACTGAAGGAGTGAGAGACGGAGAGGCTCATGCAATTAGTTGTTCCCAGGTTGTTATTCCAACACCGAGTGACACCGACGTTGTAACAGCAGGTCGGCTTCAGGAGAGGCGAGGCGGTGGGAGTCGTGCAGTTAGTATCGTGAACATGTTAAGCCACCCGACTGACCCCACAGACTGCACAGGAAGGTGTTCAGGATAGGCTGCATGCGATCAGTACCACGAGGAGTTAACGCAATCCGTGGAACATTAACACTATCCAAATACACATACCGCACCAAAACAATTCCGTAAGTAAATTTGCCAATTTAATTTGCTAAACGCACAGTATCTAAATACACAAACAACTATGCGTATAAGGATATATTTACACACAGCCCGCGAACCTCGTCGGATGGGTGCGGCCGTTTCAATACGATTGTACGTAAACATCAACGAATTCATTTGATTCTATTATAATTTACACGACATCAATTTAATCGGTGCCTTTCTCTCGGTAGAAGCGACTTTCAAATAATTCCTTACGATCAGGGTTCTCCTTGAAAGGATATTTTTTATATAATTAAATAGTATGTAATCTATATCACATCCGATTGAGATAAACATTTACTGTTAATGCTCGTTGATCATCAGTAAATATTCTCACTATAAACGCTTCTTAATAATAGTATATACACACAAAAACTTTGTCGTGATTTATAACGTAAGACTAGATTTTACTACAGAATTAAACATGTGAGACTTCGCGCGGTGATGTAAGATTCAGGTAATGATTATTGTAAGGCAACTTTAACGAAACAAACATACAAAATGACAGAGAAACATTCCTTCACCTAAACTAGGCATTATATGTACAGTATTAATGTCCCCAAAAGCGTTCATATGTTCAGACTTGATCGCACGAATTATAAACGTTCTTAACGTAGTGTTCCGATTTGTATCACATTCTATACCTATTGCACAGGTTCACTTGCTCACTGTCACAGAATATACAGCGTCACAACGCCGTGGCAGTCCTCGATTACGCTATGAACGGGATCACAATAAGGCCGTAGCTACGCTGTCACTGAGGATCTTACCCATCTAGCATATAGTTTGTTTTGATTGAAAATTTTTAAAATTAAAAAAGTACTCAACTCACTCACAAAATCTTAGCTACGGCCGTGAAAATCCTTTACTTTCTTGGAGGGTTGGTGCCGAACCTAAGCGGCCTCCAACATGGCTGCCACTCCTGGTCGGAAGGCCAATATCAGAAGTCCTCGAGGAGCACTGCGTCCCGCGGGACCAGCCCTTTCTGGTCGCCGCGGCAACACAGCAAGTATTGGTCGTCCACCTCGAGGATCAGACGGAGCCTTTCGCCTTCGTTGAAGGCGAGATGTCCCGAATCCGACGGCAGCCTATGCCATAGCGTTCTGACGTATCTGTTATCAGAAAACATTAGTAAGAATTTAATTATTTCAGCTTCAGCTAACATTATACCTAAAGGATAATATAAACATAACCATTTTAATTTTGGCTATCTTAAAATAACGGTATTATAAAACTGCAGTTTTGACACAAGATACATAATAGCACAAGTCAGCGAAGCACATCAATGCTCTCAGAAATAATTCCGGTAAGGACGTGCATAGATATCTGTATCACTTGGGAGTTACATTTTGGACAATGATACGTAGACCTACAACAATTTCTGTAAGGCCGAACACGTAGATTCCTGTATCCCTTAAGAGTCCCATTTTCGACCGATATATGTTTATGTACTACAGTATGCGGAGGCGGTTATGAGACGTGTGTATTTACTTGTTCTTCTGCGCGGCGCCGTGCTGGTGGCGGGCGGCGGAGGAGGAGGCGGCGCGGCGCGGCGCGGCGGGGGGCGCGGGTCGCCCGTACGGCAGCGAGGCCGGCCGCGGCGCGCCCGCCCCGCCCGCGCCGCCCCACGCCTGGTCCACGCGCGACGTGCTACACACACACATCGTTACACTTTCACCCTTTCTAGTAGATACAGGTTATCATATCCACTTTTAACTATATATCGCACTCTTAATAATATAATGACCCATTCCAAAATTGCCAATTTGTGGGAATCGTTTAAACAATTTCTGTTTGCGATCTTTTAGTCTTTTCCCATTTTTTTTTCATGCTATAGGTTTCATTTACCTATTTTTAATAAGCTCAATTTATAGCAACTTCAAAAAAAAGGTAGCAAACAAAAATTAGTTTTCCGACGACTGCCACAAATTAACAATTTTGAAATATGTAATTATTTTATTAAGAGTGCGAATTATGTTAGTGAGCCTATCACCATATACTGGGCCTAATACCAACTCTATATTACTTTACCCGACCATGGAACCGAACTTGAGATCTCAGCTAGTCGTACCGTAATACAGTGAAGCAGTTGCTCCATGGAGGCAATACAGTCACAAAAGTAGCTAAACAAACTTAAAATATCAAAAATTTTCTTCACTAAAATAAACTTGAAAAGGTTTACTTTATTTTAGATACAGAAAAAAATATATTTCGACTTTTTTTTAATTTTCAACATATTGACAAATGTTTAAGTAACAATCAGAAATGGAGACATTATTAGAAATATCTTTTACTAAAAGTATTTACCATTAATGATCTACCTAACGTCTATACTGTTATTTCATAGAATAAATATTGATGTTAATATAGTTATAAGCAAATATATCTTAACACAGTAAATAAATGTTAATTTTCATTGTTTTAGTGTAGTTTGATTAACAATTTCCACCTTATAATTAAATATTAATAAGAAATAAATGTTAAACATGCGGTACATGCTTTAAATATTAATGGCGTCAGCAGGTTAGTGTCATTCATTACATCCCATGTGTACATACGGAGATTTCTTAGCATTTGTGTTGTATTTAGCAAAGGCATCGGTTGTGAGGCGCGGCCTCGTCGGGTTCAGTTTCTTCGCAGCTGGCTCAGGTATTACTCTGACGTTGTGCAACGTACATAAAAGCATACAAAATAAAGCTTTCCCCTTGATACAAGAATACATAAAAATATATATAAATAATGTCGAACCAATCACCAATTTTAGAAGTGCTCCCTTGAATGCCTCCTTTACCAGAAAAATAAATACATTTAAAAAGAAATTATGCTTGGTTTAATTACACAGTGTCGTATAAAAAAATTAGAATTTCATATCTAAAAATAAAATGTTGTGAGATATAAAAAGCGCTACGTCCACTGAACTACTTTTCTAAAGTTGTGATATATTGTTTATATTTCCGCTATTACAAAGAAAAATCTAATTTTAAATTTCTGCTATCGCCATCTTGCGTAAAACAGTGACACTAAATACCAACAAGGTGTTGATGGTAAGTTGCCAAGAAAATAAAAATAAATTTATGGCCACTTCTTCACTTTTATTTTAAACCAACTGTCTCTACCAATACAAGAATGCTTTGGCCTCGATTTTCGAACGAGCATCATATCATATTAAACTTGTATTTATTTCCTCCGAAAACTAAAGAAACCGATGTTTCAAAATAGTTTGTATAGGAATGTAGAAAAAGGTGGTTCAAAATAGTTTGTATAAGTTAAAAAAAAAACAAAATAATAGAAGTGGCTCCTACCGGTTAGCGGGTTGAGGCGGTTTCTTATTGGCGGTGTTTGTCCGGGCGGTGGCGCCGGTCCTCGGGGTGGTTGCAGTTGGGGAATTGCCTTTACGTACTGGTACCGGTATACCTCTGAAAATATATATTGTATATATATAACCCGTTCATATTTTGAACATATGGTTTTTTTTTGTTTATTGATTGTTTCATTGTCTGCTTTTGTAATAGTGAATGTTTATCAATACTGCTTTTCTGAGATGATATATAACAAAAGGTATATAATGTAGAAGACTTATACCAAATTCGATTTAGCCGTCATAATGATACTAAGCTCTGCCAGGACATTCGTAATTTTTTTTATATTTGTCGTGCCCGAAATAGTAAACCTTCTTTTATATTCATATATTATTTTACTATACGAAACAGTGAGGACGCTCTGTTGTTTGCTTTTATTGGTGTAGTACTTGGAACAAATGGCTCTATGAAAACTATAAAACTATATTGTTTACTTACGAATATTTTAAACGCTAAAACTTGGTATTGCTTTGAGATTTTTCTCTTTCTTAGCCAGTTATTCGTTCATAGTTTATGCAATTTTGGTGGAAGTAAATAATACGACGCTCATATAGTAATTCAGTACAACTTGTTTCAAACCATTGGTTTATAAGTAACTATCAGGTATTCAATATGTAATTTCATATCGAACGTATAATACGCCATTAATGGTGGGTATGACACGTTTATCAAGAAGTAATTATGGGAGTAACAATTATCCTTTAATAAATAACAAATAAGTTTCCTATGTGGGATGTAATAATATAATTAAGCATTTTTGTTGATGAATATTTTCGTAATCATTCGATTAAATGAATATTCGAATAGATTGAATATCTTACAATTCGTCACAAAAGGCCAGTACGTACAAACATTGCAAATATTTCAGCTCTTTAACATAACGTATGTAATATTTCCGGGCTTTCTTTTGACGCATTACGGTTAGACTAATTGTTTTCTAAACAAACAAAAATTCTGATATACAAAAAATGGTATTTGCGAGTCAATAAAAAAAACAAACCAATATGTCTGAGATATGACGTCAAACTTGTATGAAAGTTAAATATAATAATTAAGTGTTGACGTATCAAACATTACTGACGTCAAGTAAATTCAACGAAATATTAACTTTGGTTGCAAAATTAACATCTCGAACTATAAATTGCTAATTGCTTCCGATAACGTCCTTTGAAGCATCTATTTAGTGTACATATATGTATGTATGTAGTGTACTACATATATATATGTAGTGGAAACCATCCATTGTGTGTTTTTCCCGGCATAGAGTTCTGGAAAATTCTATGTTTGCGAGCTACGTGCCTTATAAATGAACAGTTTAGCTGTTGATGAGTCAACAAATGCCAGTAATTGTGGTTAAATTTTTAATACAGTTTTCCCTCATTCCATAACGGAAAATCATATTTGTTCATATTGACGTAGTTCAGTGTTGACTTTTACAGTGACTTAATATTAACATTATTCATACTAATATCGCGTATATTTTTTTATATTGAATCAAAATTTCGTTTCCTACAACATATTATAATTATAAATTTTGAGCCAGTAGGTACTGTACCTATGGTACACAAATAAATTATGCGTGTGATATTGTCTTATAAATATAAGAAATAAATCAGCTTTAACAAAATGTTATTACATTAATATTTTTGGATTTTATAATTGCCAGTTTGGGCAGTCCAGTGTTTTTGCTTTTTATGGTATTTCAAAACTAAATAAATAAAATATTTTTTAACTGATAGCTATTCTCGTGTTGAAAAACATTATCACAAACTGAGGAAATAAGTTTTGTGCATCTGTTTATATCTAATTAGAGCATCGTACTGACCTGTGCGTGTTCTTGGCGGGCGAGTGCAGCGCGGGCGCGTGCGGGCGGACGGGCGACGACACCGGCCGCGGGATCTTGGACCCGCGCGCCGTCGCCGGCGACGTCTCCCCCTACGGACACATGCGCACTTCTCAACACGTGCTTATACACAACTAGCGACCCGCCCCGGCTTCGCACGGGTGCAATGCTGATACTAAATACACTACAGAACAACTGTGAACGTTGTATATAAAAACATAGCGGCCAGCTCTGGCTTCGCACGGGTATAACATAACAAAATAACAGTGGTTCTCCACTATTTAATGGATGTTATTATACATATAAACCTTCCTCTTGAATCACTCTATCTATTAAAAAAAACCGCATCAAAATCCGTTGCGTAGTTTTAAAGATTTAAGCATACAAAGGGACATAGGGACAGAGAAAGCGACTTTGTTTTATACTGATGATACACATGGCGCCTCAACTTCAAGCGACCGTTACAGAACACCGTGCATTTAAATCGAGATGTTTTATGTAATCTTTAAAACCATTTGATGATCTCTATTTCTATGATAATTTTGATGAGAATGTCGGAAATGCTTTGTTATTAATGAGTTTTGAAATGCTTAAAATGTCATCTACGGCGTCACACACAATTTGAACATGCAATCCAATGTCTACGAAACCCAATAAGTATTTGTTCTAACCGGACGGCGTGACGGGACTCTCAGCGTTACTAAGCATCTCCCACTTAAGTTGCAATCTTCTGAACTTGCCTCCCGTGTTGGCATTGCCCGTGTTCCCACTGCCCGCGCTACTCGCCGACCCTGGGCGCCAGGGCTCCTCGCCGCTAGACTCCAGCTGCAAGTACAACACCATATACACTACTTGCATTAAGAGTATAACACACATGGTTGCGGTAAAATTATAAAATATTTCTATTTGGAAATCTTACGACTGAAGAAGTAAATAATTTTACTGATATTATTCAAATTCGTATACGTTAAAAAAGTTATAATAACGTGCTAAAATAATCTATCAAGAGAAATTAGTATGTATTTAGATACTTAGTTACCAAAAACATTTCAAACACACACGTCAACATACCAACTAAAAATTAAAAACATAATGTAGGGTGGGAAAGCGTTAGTAAATAAATATTAGAAGCAATAAGCGGTTACTTGTAAGCAGATGTGTAACTGAACCTGTAAATAACGGAAACCACAAATCATTTGCTACGTAACAAAGCACATTGAATCTAATGTGACAGTGACACACAGCCCCGCCGAGTTACCTTCGCTTCATTGCCGGACGCCTTAGCGGACGGTTTATTGTTCTCTAAACTATCTGTGTAATCATCGCTGTCGTCAAACACGAGCCGGTCGAACGCTTGCATCAATTTAGAGCCCAAGTGAATCCCAGACCATCTGCGGTTCATTTCTAATTCAATTCTGCTGTTGTTTGGACACACGTCATAGCCAATTGCGAGAGGATTGACGCACGAGCGCGGTCGGTTCTTTTCTACTATTGTTTTGACATTTGCAGAATCGTTCAAGAGGTCGGGTGTGGATGGCTCCTTGTTTTTGGGCTCTTTGTGTCTCATGATAACGCTGGTCTGGCAGTCGTCGCTGGACAGGCCGCTCGACTGCATCGAACGTACCAGCTTCAGCAAGTTGCGCTGGTTCAGTGTTAGTGGTGGGTTAATCGTAGTGGGCTGTTAAATACACCAAATTGTTTTTAGCTTCATGCATCATGCGATCCGTCGTTAGTGTTACGTCATAGCCGAATGTCCTTGAAAGGTTCGCACTTCGGGACTATGAGTTGAGCCATGCTCTTATTTGCATTTTATGTAAGCTGTGCACGAAACGAGACGGCAATATTTGATTTTATACGCGGTGAACTGTGATTTATAAGCACATGCAACGATAAAATGCAAATAAAGCGATGTTTGCTCCGGTTGGCGGCGGTTCGATAATATGCGATAGTGGAATCGACAGACGACAGACACGGAATATTGATTACGTCGTTTGAAATGGAAAGTTAGCTCTAGGAGCCAGTCCGGTACCACATCGTGTGGCTTATAACTAAGTGATCACTTACCCTGCTTGCAGCCCGCATGTCGCTTTCGATTCTCTTGAAACTCCTGTGCAGTTCCCGCATTTCGAACATAAGATCGAGTGAGAACGGAAGCAGTTTCAAGGGTTCCAGACTGGCCAACAACGTATCCAGAAGGGCTCGGCATCGTGGCTCCCCGACACAACCAGCGAGGATCAGGGAGTCCGGCCCGTAATGTTTTGCGAGGATCGATTCCCGCGTACGGACGTACGACACCCATGCATCGACCGTTTGTGCGCTGTTATAGAAAAGGACATAGGTACTCAAATGATATCTAGAAATAATGAAGACGATAAAGTGAAACAAAGAAATGAACTTACTTGAGCAAACCCAAAATGAATGCGTTGAATTTAACCAGTCCTTCAGTTACCGCATCCTCACTATTTATCCTCAATACCAATTCGTTTAAAGATTTTGTAATGGGACCTATGAACATAGAATTATCTTTAATTAAAGTCAATATAAACAAATATAACCATTAATTATAACTGTTGGTCGCTTACCCTGTCTCGCTGTAGCTTCTACCATTTGCCAAACGGAATTATTGACAGCTCCAAATGAGGTTTCAATGTTCTCTTTAAGGCCGTCTCTAAAAACGGCATACAATGCTGGACACAAAGCATTTAGAGCTATCTTAGCGCAAGCCGGGGATTGCTTCGAGTCTCCCAGGAAACCGAGTTCCGCTTGGTCGGTCGCCGGGGAAAAGTGTTGAATTAACATTTCTACAGCGTCCGTCACGTTCGAAACCAGGGCTAAAATGTACATTAACTATGTAAAACCTTAAAAAATATATTGAATTTATATTGAAAATGATACTATTTTAATGAAAGCTTACCTCTCTTTTGTGACACATCAATCACATCGTACTTCGGTCTACCTTCAATGCGCACGGGACTACCAAACTCATCGGGACTTACTTCAGCTTCTTCGCAGATAGGCATTTCAGCTAAGTTTTTACCCTAAAATCCACTCGTTAATAAATACTTGTACCGACAAAAATAGCAACAAATGCGAGGTGATGATGACTAGCACAATAGTTGTGGTTGGCTAAATGAAAAACAAAATTATAGAAATAGTGCAAAATAATCTCTTAGCATAAAATGCGCGGTACGCCTGCTAAGGGAATAAGCCGATTGTGTTGATATCAGCCATGCGACGACAAGCACATCTAGCACATAAATCATACCAAAAAATAAACTGAAAAAAAAAAGAAACAAAGGTACTCACAGAAATCGATAGAAAATGTCGTGGGCAATAGAAGCACTAGTGAACAAGTTACCTGGTAATGTCTTTGCGCTATCACAGTTGAAATATTGGGCGAATTGGGCGGAGTGTTGAGAGTGTCTCCTTTAACATCTTCCACAGTTCTCAGTTGAGTCTGTTGTCCCTCAGTTGGGGCCTCAGACTTCTGCGCAAAACTTACAGACTTCTTACTATTGCAACTACTGCCACTTGATTCTGTGGACCTCTGATTCTCTTCTTGAGACCGTTTCATTTGTAGAAATTTGCTAACTTGATTTCTTACCTTTTGCACCTGATTTTGATCCCATTCATCCATATTTTGGCAGTTGAAACCGCTTTGTTTTAGGAATTCTTCTAATTGCTGCAAATCGGCACTGCTTATAAGAGCTCCTGGGGGAGGGAATTCTGTGTATTCCATTTTCTTTGTGCGCGGTTTAGGTAGCGGAGGTGTATGAGGTCTGTGAAGCTTGATCTCGTTAGATTTTCCTGATTCTAGACTGCTTTCAGTCCCTACTCCTTCATCAGGATAGTATTCATTATAATCAGCGTCTTTGTCAGCCGCGTCTAGGAATTGTTGCGAGAGTCGCTTTGCGGCCAAATCGTTGTTTTTCCTGTAATCTACATTTTGATTTTGTAAGTAGTAGGGCTCTTGAAGCGACCTTCTTTTAGTCTTATGTTCTGTTGCAGCTGTCATACATACAATAGGATCTTGAATCAATTCATCCATCTCAAACATGCTGTAGCGTTTAGTGTGCGCACTAGCTTTGCGTGTCTTATCCATAGATTTGCGTAATATGCTTTTTGGCAATGGTGGTCGCGGAGGAGCTAACTCCCCTTGTTTGACAATGCGATTTTGATCCGCCAACGATAATGATCGTCTAGGAATAATAGGATTTCCTCTTTGACCTTCATTGTTTGCACTTGCTTCAGAGCTTGTCGCACTATCATAGCGATAGACGAACAAAGGATTAAAGTTTCCAGCAGGTGCAGGGCTGTTTTGTGCAGAAGAATCCGTTAACATAGTAGATGAACCTCGATAACCCGAAGACGGTTGAGTGGCTGTACTTGAACTAGATGAAACTGCGGTGGTGTTTCCTGCTAGATTGTTACAGTCGCAACTCATAGGCCTGTTTTTAGATTTTGAGGGAGTAGCGTTACAGTATTTCTCGCCACACCTAGTCTCCTTATCTTTGACGTGTTGCATTAGTTCCGGCATCTCTGACAACATTTGCTTGCATTCCATTGGCAACAAAAAGTTTAGCGAATCCCAGTCTTTAATATGTCCAAGACCTTTCTTTTTTAGCATTTCAACATCATTGCACGAAAATGGACGTTTCCCTTTTACTTGCAATCTATTTCTTTTCATTTCACTTGTTTTCGGTGAAACATTGACTTTCAGTGGATTTAAGTAAATGTTTGGCCTTCCGTTTAGGAAACTTATATCTGGTAAAGTATAGTTAGGGTAAAGAACAAAGACAGGTTTTTCGCATCCACCCTCTTTGAGTTTTTGCAAGAATGATGGCTCTACAACTTTAAACAATTCACGTTCGTGGGAGATACTAGAGTGCTGCATACTTGAAGTTTGGATGCTCTTATCGATAGTTTCACTTTCAAGATGGGTTGAAGTGGTCTTGTGGTCACAGGGTTCTCTTTGCAGCAATCTGTTCATTTTTGTGATCTGTGTGCCGTCTGACTCAGAACAACTTGAAATGCTGACACTAGTAGCTGAAGACTGAGAAGAACATGATTTGCGATTGCTTCTCAATTTGCATGGACTGTTCATTATATTCATATTAGATCTTTTAATAATTGGTTTGTTGACTGTGGCATACAAATTAGTTTCGCTATCACTGAATTTAACTTCTTCGATCGTCTCTTCTTCTTCAATTAATACATCATCATAGACTCTATTGGCGAACGGGTTCGAAGCTGGAATTTCTTCATAAACAGCTGAAGCGTTCTCTTCAACAACACTACCAGGTACCTCTAGAGGCGGTCGATCAGCCGATATAGTTTTTGAGTCTCCCATTTTTTGCTCTCCCACTGACTCTCCGCTTTCACCCCCAGAACTAGACGGCCAGCACTCAGATCTATCCATTTGTTCCATATTGACAATGCCGTCATTGCTCATACTTTTTTGCTTCATAAATAGTTTTACTAGACTAAACGATTGTTTTGGCTGACTTTTATCCGTGGAAGTCTGATTGTCAGTAGACGAGGTGCTCATTGGCTCTGAATGTTGACTTCCGTGTGTTGAACGTTGTTGAGATACATCGTAAACTTTCATACACACGGGTGTGCCGGACAGCCTCTGGTTGGCGGTAAAGGAGTCGACCTAAAAACATAGGTGTTAAGTACTTATGGCAATTAAACGAAATTCACAAATGATTATGGTCTTAGTAATTGGTTTCTAATTAAACCGTGGCACGTACCGTCGAGTTGCTTAAAGCCGCGGAGTTAATGGAACTATTCATAAATTTTCTTCTATAAAGATTAGGTAAACTTTGGCTTTTGATAACAGAATTGTTCATGTCGTTTGTGGCATCAGTCGATTCATTCGAGTCTTCATTGTTGTTGCCTGATGGGTGTCTAAAGGATAAAAACATTATCATTAGTTAATGTCCAATTAGACCCGCAATTGCGGGTGATTAATAAATACAAATACGAAAAATGTATTTACCTTCTTAATGGCGACTGACTGCTTTGTTTCTTAAGTTTACTCCATGTGGTTAATCCTAAATCACTTCTAGCCATAGATGTTGTTAACTTATTTGTAATCTTCTTACATCTTTCTAATAATTCTAAATTCCTGCGCGTTCTTTCATCGTTATCTAAAGTTACGTTTTCTTCTTCCTTACCCAATTTGTCTGAAAACATACTGGGTATTTAGTGTGGTTATTATGAGTAATTAATTCAACATGAATCATGGCTAAGATAAACATATGATTACACATTAGTTGGAAAGTATTATTCAGCGTATCGTACCATGTTTTTGATTGACGGCTGGTTCGGCGCACTCACTATCCTCAGAGTAAGTGGTGAGGCTGCCCTCGAAGGCGATCGTGTAGTTGTCCTTGTTGGCCTGGCAGGTTAGGATGAGGTCCTGCTCGGTGGGCAGCTCGCAGTCGAGACTGTCCACGCTGAAGTGGACGCCGTGTCCGCCCTCCTTCACCGGGGAGAACAACAGCTCCGACTTGCATATCGACATTGTGTTGATCGAACCGACGGATTCTTCACCCTGTTTGTATGATTCTAGTCAATTTCATTCTACCAGTTAACAAGGAATTATGTTTCATCGGTGTCTCTTGTTTAGAGTGTAAAATTATTTGTTCAAAATTCTGAGATCACCTACGCAGCGAAGCGGACGTTGTTATTGAGCCAAATTTCAGCTTGTTTTCGACAAGTGTTCCTTAATCATTTATATTACCTACTCGCCGAGCAGACATTTGTTTTACTGAAATGATCGATAATCCAAATCTACTGATTCATTCATTTATTTCTAGTGAACAGTTTAAATACCATATTAAATTTTCTTTTACAGTTGCCGCCATTTATTATAATAGACTAGGGCGTGAGGTGTTTTTAAAGTCTAGATAATGTGAGGTGTCAGTTTTTATGCTTTTCACCATAAATTGGGTCTGATTGAAATCATTGTAACCGAATGACTACCACAACGTCAGGGCTACTAAATGTACAATAAGCCCTTTGACTAATCGAAACGAACGAGCACAAAGTACCAAACGTAATAATAACAAGTGAACGTTCTCGGAACATTTCGAAACCTGGGCGCGTGCTAGTTCAAACATAAACATTTACGTCTGTTGTAAGTTTGGATGCGGATGCAAGTCTCGTCTAAAAATAAGGGCCTGCAGCTTTCATTTGCAATGAACGCCCAAATATTTTACAAATATTCAATTTATATCGGCTATTTTATTAGGCTATTCTGATTGATAATAATAGTTATTGAGATTCCAATATAGCATTAACAATAAAAAGGAGGCAATAGGCAAGTCATACAAAGAAATAAACATTGTTCTGAACCAATAAAATAGATTCTAACGCCTAGTGCAGGACATTGGGTTGACAAACAATATGGCCGCCCGGGCGGGCGTTATCAAATTTAATTCCTTTTCCTGCTAAATGAGGTCACAAATCAAACAGCGACTCATAGCTCGCCATATGTTTCATTGTAACAACATTATTGCCAACACAACAAAAAGTTTATATGCATGTAATATTCATCATAAGTACACAAAATAATGATTGGGTGCGCGGGTAGTTCGACTAAATCAGATTACAAATCTTAAATCTAAATAATGTTCTAAATAAAGTAATAAAACAAACCCTATAGGTTAGCTATAATGTGTTAATAATATCTATAAATAAAGCAGTTAGTTTAAAAATAATAAATAAGATAATAAAATGATAAGTGTAATTGCAGAGTTTATATGATTTCACTAAGATTTGACCTCTAGACTCGCTTATCTTCAGAGCTAAAGTTAAATAAAATAGAGACACAAAATACAATCAAAGCAATAGCGCATACATGAAAGAAGAAAAATGGTAGAATTACTTCACTCACTGAATAATATCCATTGCAGGAATCCCAATCAAATTCGGTCACACCCATTTTTAAATCTATTATCAATGTCCTTATTAAAACTTATTAAACACTATATCATCCACAGAATGAATAATTATGCGTGAGGGCCATCACGCGCTCTCTCTTACACTAACGATGTCAATAAGTTCACTGCATCCACTGAATCCCTTATCTAACGCACACACAATTATCAATTGGGTCCTTCGAACTATAGCACTGTTTGGTAAAGCAACATGTGATAGTATTCATTGCAAGAAATTTACAGCAGCACAGTACGCACTAACTCCCGGGAGTTGTAACCACGACTGGGGCAGCGGGAATATTAATTTTAATATTAGCCACCGCAAACGGTTCTCAAACTTTGCACGGCGCACGTGTTCACACGTTGAACGCATACGATGCGATTGCGGGTAATTCTTTCAGTGGTTTTATAAAGGAAACTGATCTCAACGGGGCGTTAACCGATCATTAACAGCACAATATTTATTAGAACGGAATTAACAGATTGTTTTCGCTAATTAGTTCAAGGCTGAACACTTTAAAGAGGTTATTGAAGTTGTAAACATTAATGATGTTGATGAGTCAGGCACAGTTGGTAATAATATTTTTCCGACAATTCATAACATCGTCGCGCGAGCTCCACTGTTTGAGAACGTTTGACTGATAGAAGAGACTCATTGGCAACTCACACATGGTGGCATTATGTGCACGACCACACATAAGAACGATTAAATATAGCGCACGCACACATCGATACACGTGGAGGGAATTGAGCGTATGAGCGAGGGGAATAACAAGTGTTGTTAAACTGATTGACGCAATTTCAATGTGAACACTACACTCACACATCGAAGTTGTTCTTATTTTATCATTACTACCGCTACATCCCGTGGGACCAACGTACTTGGTAGACAGTATATAGGAACACTTTTGTGAATGCTGAGCAACTACCTGGGCTTTCTACTTACCACGTGCGTGTGTGCGTACTCGCGGGATTTGAATAACAACTAAAATAGTATCATTAAGAATGAGTTCTTTACATACTTATTATTTCATTTATTGGGTACCCATTTTGTTAAGACAGTTTTCTTCTAATATTAATCATAATATTATGGTATTAATTATTATAAGCACTACTATTTAATCATGTCACCTTACTGCAACTTAAGAGTACGTTTTAAATGATTAAATTATTTGAATGATGATTTATCGCCTTTCCGGAAAGAATTTGCCTAAATATAATGAGGCTAAAACATTCAAATTTCGCGCTAGCGTGAAAATATGCATTGGTAAATTGCTTTGGAAAGGCGGCATCTATCGTAACTGCTTTAAACTACAATACGAAATGTTTGTCAAAAGAGGGGCGCTTTCCGAAAAATTTATTGAATGAATCATGAGTGGCCGTAATATTTTGTACAATTGCAATTTAGATATGAAAGTGCTTGAGCCGTGTGGATATGATATGAGAAGTAATTAACAGATTGTGATAAACAACACAGAACAGCAATGTAAGGCGAACCTGTAAACTACTGTCGGCACTGACACTGCTGTCGAATCGAAACCTTTCCATGAGAGAGCTCGAGATGCTGGCGAACATCTCGCCTCGGGGGTTACTCTGCAATACACCATTATATAATATCATCCACCAAAAGGAAAAGGTTTGTAACTGAAAACAAAGTAAACATACATAAACATAAATAAATAAGGAAATAAGACATTGTACGTGTTATATTGTAAAATATATTACCAAGAAACACCGTGATACTAGCTAAATTCAAAAGTGCACTGATGTGTTTACGATTCTGATGCGATATTTGTCATTTTTTTTATTTATAAATACTTGTTTATTTATGGAAGTGAGCCCATTATTATGAAATTATTATATCCGGTTAAGTACCCAATTAAATATTTATTTACTCATGGTCGTAAACATAAAAAATGTTTACTTAATTATTTATTTTTCTGGTTTGTTTATTAGTATGACTGCGAGGAATTTGTAGTAAATATTTTTTCAAGTGGTGTAACAATTCTTACAAATATATATGATTAAATAAATAACATTACTAATTTCATAGTAGCTTTAATTTTGGAATATGAAATAAGCAAAACAGCTACATAATATTATTAGGTATCCATTATAGTTTATGAATCCTAGATATCAATTAATTTTATATTACAATTATCTATTAAATTGATTGTATTTATTTTGTTAAACATTAATATGTAACACGTTAGTTATAGTACACATTAATCATGTTAGATATTGTTGTTGAAATATTATATTCATGGTCTTATGTTAATACATACACATTAGGCACATGTAAAAGTTGTAATGGCACCTAATATTGTCATATTCATACAACATTGATCTGGATATGCAATGAAAATTTACAATGCACCTAACATGATTATCTCTGCATCACCCTAAGTTTGACTGGCAGAGAATGCCCAAGGCATTAAGTCCGCCGTATACTTTTGTATATGAAGTGCTAAATAAATAAAATTTAAACAAAAGGGAAGTGATGTTCTATATTAATAGAATGTATTTTTTCGTCCCTAGGCCAGCCTTGTCTACGTCCGGGCATACGTCGCTTCTATTCCCTTGGCACGTTATTTTTTTGTGTATTTATTCACCAAGTCTAACCCGTTTTTGTTAGACAGCGCGCTATAGTGGTGGAAGTAGAGTAGGTGATGGTAAATGGAAAAGGGTTCGGATAGTATTAACTGAAGAGAGATGATTAACTCTCGCCAGTTGACATAATTATGTCGGCCTAAGAAAATTATTTAACTGGATGTAGATCTTCATTCAGGAAACTATTACTTACTTTCTACTTAAATTTTGTAATTAGGTAATACGGATTATCGATATTTGAAAACTAGTCCTGTAGATGGGTCTAAGCATTTGGTATGTTATATATTTTAGACTTATTTGGCAAGGAACAGTAAGTAAGTATAATTTTTGTATGATGGATCTTCGCGTTTGGTATGTTATACTATATTTTAGACGTATTTGGCAAGGAACAGTATCGCTTTTTGCGTTGTTTTAATCTTAAATCTGTAAAAGGGCAAGTCCAATAACGGTTTTTTATTTGAAAGAAATTCTAATCGATATTATTTGTATACATTTGAAGAGAACTCTAAAAAGCGAGCGTATTGAAATAAATAATTTAATTTTAAAGAATCGTTTTGATTTTGACATTTAATAATTTTAGTTTACTTAAATATTAAACTTAAAATGAATTCTTTTAATATACTTAGTCTGGCCAGAAATACTGTTACACTTAATTATAAAAAATATTACATTTGAATTTCGAATCTGTCATTTTTATACGATTGTTCATTGTGTTTTCTCATTTTGGCGCCAATACATTGTAAAATATTTTGCGATATTAAAATGGTGTGGGGTGATAAAGAGAACCGAATCGCTGTGATAGCATTACACAAAGTAGGTATGGAGCCAAATGCAATTTTTAAAACTCTCCATACACTTGGTATTAGTAAAATGTTTGTGTACCGGGCTATTAATAGGTACAATGAGACCTCCTCTGTTTGTGACAGAAAAGATCTGGCCGTCCACGTAGTGTTCGTACGAAAAGGTGGTCAAAGCAGTAAGGGAAAGAATTCGAAGAAATCCTGTCCGAAAGCAAAAGATTTTAATCTCGGGAAATGAAGATAGCACCTAGAACCATGTCGCGTATTTTAAAAGATGACTTAGGACTTGCAGCCTATAAGAGACGCACTGGCCATTTCTTAACTGATAATTTAAAGAAGAATAGGGTGGTAAAATCAAACAACTACTGAAGCGGTACGCAAAGGGAGGTCACAGAAAAATTTTGTTTACGGATGAGAAAATTTTTACAATTGAGCAACATTTTAACAAACAAAATGACCGTATTTATGCTCAAAGCTCTAAGGAAGCTTCCCAATTAGTCGACAGAGTGCAACGTGGACATTATCCGACTTCAGTGATGGTTTGGTGGGGTGTTAGCTATGAAGGAGTGACTGAGCCATATTTTTGTGAAAAAGGTATCAAAACATCGGCACAAGTGTATCAAGATACCATTCTTGAGAAGGTAGTTAAGCCCCTTAACATCACCATGTTCAATAACCAAGTATGGTCCTTCCAGCAAGACTCGGCGCCGGGTCATAAAGCTCGGTCACGCAGTCTTGGTTGGAATCGAACGTTTCGGACTTCATCAGAGCTGAAGACTGGCCGTCGTCTAGTCCCGATCTTAATCCGCTGGATTATGATTTGTGGTCAGTTTTAGAGAGTACAGCTTGCTCTAAACGCCATGATAATTTGGAGTCCCTAAAACAATCTATACC
>NW_023593628.1:0-21289 GCF_014839805.1 Manduca sexta
TGGAATATACTCTTGCTTACTTTGTTACTATCTAATCTACTTGTTTACTTGCAACAAAATATATTAAAATGACAAAGAATATCAACCATAATATATTTTTTGGAAATCTACTTCTTATGGCTGATGATAAGGATGGCCGTGTACTAAAAATCGGGAGATTTAAATTGAATATGGATAGTCGTAGAGTTGTAAGTACAAATGAGTTTTCCCTGATCATGTTTTAATGTTAGAGTTACATATTGCGCCATCGGATGTAGCTCTAGATTGTTTCCTTATAGCATGAGCGCAAAAACACTAATGTACAGAATTGATTGAAGAGGAAGTATTGTATTGGAGAGTGATATCCTCCGGATATTATACACAATAAATAAATATCTTCAATACTCTCACATAGTTTTTGTATCGGACCCCGTCAACACCGGGAATCCTGCAAATGGGATACTGGAATCCCCCGTCAGAGCGAATGCAGGGTCCTGGAGGAAAGTTGGGAGGGAGAACTAGGAAGGAAGTGTGGAAGTATAGGTAAATCTTATAGGATGGACGGTGGAGAGAAGGCCAGGAAATGTTCGCGAGCCCTTATAGGCTGCAATATGAATTGGCAATCATGAGGTATACACACTTAACTGTATGCCTAGGGCCGCGACAAATATCCCCCATGCGTGGGCTTGCATTCGCTCTGGAGACCGAGCGCACAAGAATTGCCTCAGAAGGGTGCTCTCACATAGTTGGAAACTCATACTAAAATATGCGGCTTGTGTCGTAAATATTGGAAGGCTCCTAGGTACAACTCAGTCTATAAATGAAAGTTCTGATTGCTATTATTATTCATAGACGTTTATACCGCTTACCATTAGGCGAATGAACCCTAAATCTATTAGCGTACCTACAGATTTTCTCTAAAGAGGATAGTTGGAGCAAAAATTCTTCGCCAATTTTAATAAAAGGCCTGCACCTCGCAAGGTTCCTATAAGACCAAGACTTTCGAGTATGGGTGAGACGTTTTTCGGGTGGGCACCGTCCATACTTGCTTATTCTCCTTAGCCCATACCTAAGTCATAAAGGTATACTAGGATCGTGATACCTTGGACCTTAAGTTTCAATGTACTGCTCGTTGAAAAATGTTATCTCCAAACCAAAATACCATAAAGATTTTATACTTGATAGGTGGATGAAATCTAAATAAAAACAAGCAATTTACTATAATTATTTTATCCAACAAACACGCTGATTATAATCTAACTACAGTATATTTTCATGTCTATTCTATTACAGAAATAATTTCAAAGTGAGATTAGTGTGTAAATAACGAAAAATAACACGTCAAATTGTAACCTCAATTTTTGAAGTCTGTTAAAATCATTTTCCTTTCCTCCATGGCGTGTTGAATTGTGCGTGTTTATGAAGCTAAGAAGATGTTTCCGCTAGAGAGAAATGCCCGTATACTATGATTATACTAGAAGTATGTGCCTCAGTGGTGTTGTATTGCGGACACCGTACGTATCTGAGTTCTCGGGATCAAACAAGTAGGTATTCGGAGTTTTAAATTTAGCTCGGGAAACGGTAAGCTTGACGCTGTTACGGATTTATACTGAACTGAATGGTCGAAACGTAATTATTTTATATGGAACATAACTGGTGATATGTATTACACCTCTACCATCATTGAAAAGAGAAAGAGGTAAAGCGTAAAGCTGTCTATAACAACAGGCAATGTACTTTGTATATTGGATTGCTTTAAAATTACATAAGGCGCTTATAAGTAAATTTTATGAAAATCATATAATATCAAACTATACAGTAATATGGAATACGAATATTATAATCACTAGATTTTTTTTTTCATTTAACTTTCTTACATAATAGTTGTGACATACTTACTTGCTTAGGATTTGATAATGATATGAATCTTTATAGCGTGTGATAGTGACATAAATTTGCTTTGAAAAATTCTTATATTATAGTTTTGAATAAATTGAAAATTTGTAATTTTTGGTTTAATATGGTTGTTCTGAGGTATCTCATGCTTGGTCATCGTTTTTTTCAGATATTTGCAGAATAAATATATCTTTATCTTTACTAGTGGTTTTGATTAATGACTGTATTGATAACCTAACCGAATTTTGGCTGCGGCGGCTAATTTCAACGGAGATCAGTCAAGTACGCAGAAGATATTATAGTGCATAAGTGTATGCGCAATGCACAGGGCACAGTGCACTCTCTTCCTTAACGCTCTCATAGTCCGGAGAGATGGCAATGCGACATGACAAGAGAGAGATCACCAACGGCTTAACGTGTGTGGCGTCTAAACGCACGATTTTGTCTACCAACCCCGGTTGCATTCTAGCAACATGAGTTGCAATGTGGCAACACTAATACTCCACTTTTCTAGCGGCAAGCACGCGCTGCTTGTTGTTATTATAACCCGCTTTTATGTTTAAACTTTAAATAGACAATAAACAAATACAACCCCAGAACCTTTAGTATTTAACGACCCACGACGTGTACCCTGCTTTCAGCCTTGTATTATATACCATTCCACGGGTGGGCTTGGCCTCCTGTATTACTGAGAGGGATCACTACATCCATACCTACATCCTAGCAACCGTAGCGCCTGACCGGTTCTTTAGACGCCATATGTTTCAACAAAATATTGCTATTGTTTGACTAATATACAATTTTTTAAATTGCTTTACTAAGCTTAGTAATGATAGTCTACTGGGGTGTTTATACTTACTTACGTCGGTGTTAATATAATCAGTAATTGTTCGCACACACTCACGCCTTTTATCCCCGAAAAGGTAACTATTATAAGTGGTACACATTCTTTCCGCCTTGTCGATTCCGTCATATGATAAGATCACCATTTCAGGCACAGATTCCAGACTCCAGGCTGATATGGAGTAGAAAAACCCTATATCACTTTAACCGACCCGGGAACGAACCCGAGACCTCATCATTACAGTACGCCACCAAGGAATTCGTTAATCAATCGTTCGCTTTTACAAAAAAAAAAACATTGGCGAGGCGACCTTTTAACCTGAAAATTCTGAATAAAATTGCGAAAGTATAATATGACGTCTGCCAACGTGCATCAGACCAGTGAGGTAGGCTGATTTTGATGTATACATACTTAGTATAGCTTATACTACAAGACAAAAATCTAAAGCCTCAGTAGTGTAGTAGTGAAGAGTCCTCCAATTGCAACAGTATTTTTAATACTAATACGTTAGTTACTTATTCCACAATTTTATTCTTAAAAATTACAATCTGTAATTTTAATTGGTAAGGCTGTGTTATAGCAAGTTAGTTAGTTTATTAAATAACAAATTTAAATTGGATTTGAGAATAATAATATTTTTTATTTCAGATTAAGGAAGTCACCTTAACTGGATAGTCCATGTTTACGTTGAGCTGTATTCTGCTTATGTTTATGAACGAATATTGCGATAAATAACATCCTCCGGATATACCCATACGTGTTTTTATGTAGTGATACAAATGGGGTATTTTACTATGTTCGATTTTTACAATTATTATACTACACGTAATAGTACCTTGTTCATCTCTGCTCCACCCACAGGGTTGACTAGGAGAGAATGCCTACGGCATTAAGTCCGCCTATATAAAAAAATAATAAAAAGAAATAGTACTTAAATAATTTGAAAAAGAATCCCGTTTCTTTTGGCAATAAAATAGTTAAGAAATGGCGCAGCAATTCTTATTTTAAATATTGCAATGTGAGCGAAGTTGGGATAGCGCGCTAACTCTTTCTTTCGCGCGCAACGTAATGCATGATGACGCTATTAGATATCATGGCGTCTCTTTTAGTTTTTTAATATTTAGACTTTCCATCAGATTTTAAAGGATTATGTCTCGTTAATTATTAGCAAACATTTTGTGTTAGATTTTAATTTACTTAAATTTCTGATAAACCTACTAAAATGTGTCAGTAAAATAGCCTTTTGTATTTTATTTCCATAAGCCATTTAATTTTAATAAATAGCAGTGTTTTATTCATCTGATTCCAAGCTATACGTCATAACTATAGTCTTATTTAGAAAATTTATTATAATTGATTAGGTATGCCAAAGCGAAGTACACGTAATCTCTGAAATAATAAAAAAACCCGAAAGACGTATAAAGTCATTATGAATAATAACTAATTGTTTTGGTACAAAACTTATTAGAGTGAACAGAAGTATTTATTTTGTGTGTGTGTTACTATGTTAAATAAAGAGCATTTCATTGTTCTATACATCTTCTGATTTTTGTAACTAATTCTCAATAAAATACTTAAATAATCGTAATGCTAATTGTAGATACAAAAATAAAAAAATAAATAATCACACATCCCTCGTAATTTATTTACACGTTATGTTACAAAATATAAATAATATTTACATAGTACGAATCATCTTTTACAGATTACATCCGATTTGAATCCATTTTTTTACATTATTTTTTTATACAATCATGGAAGAATTAATATTGCACTTCTATCTACAAAATTCATAGGAAAAAAAGTACAATTATTCACAATTTAATTTCACATCAATATTTTATTTCAATAGCTTTAATATTTCAACCAACCAACATTTAAAAGAACTTTCAAAGTGAATTATAACTGTAATCCATTTTACAAATACCTATCTATATAAATACCTTTTATTTTATATATATCATAAATTTAGACAAATTCTAAATAAGTTAATCGGCAAAATAGAACATCAGTTTTTTTACATTTCAAACAATTATTACCGCAATGGATAACCTATCGCGTCATTATTTCGAACTTATATTTAATGCTACAAAATTGTACTTAATTGTAGTTCAGTGGCTCTCAAACTAAGATTACCTATTTACTTCTTAAAGGTACGCCTTGTAACACTATCCATTGTTAACATACAATAATTTTGATTATGATAAACTGTGGCACTTAATTCGTTAGTACTATTAGATTTACAATATAGATAAGTGAGTAAAATGGGTTTGGAACCACCGATAGTCTTTAAAAGTACAGTCGTAAGCAACACCTATATTTAAAAACCTTAGCTATTCAGAACACAGATTTCACTGTAGAAAAATCTCTTCTATAGTACAAAAATTAAGTGAAATATCTAAGTTTTGAGTATCACCTTGTATCTAGTTTTTAAAATATTAGATTTGATCTCTGATCGCCATTTTACTTTTTATGTCGCATTGTACAAAACATAATCTAAATTTAAATAAATACACTTAAACTAAATGACGAATTGTTACTGGCTTTTTGAAATTCCAAATTTTAATTCTTTTTATAAATTTTTCGCCTTCATAGAGTTTTTAATGTTATAAATAAGTAAAAATTTCAGTACGCGACACGGTCCTTTAAGATATATTTTGCCGCACGGGTTTCTGATGATGTCGATCAAATCTTGTAATCTTTAAATTATGCGTGGAAGTAATGCTGCAGCTCCTCCCCGCCCAGCACTGCTGTCTGCACAGGAACTTCTGTAAAACCAACAAGAAATTATATAAAACTGATTTTTACGTGCGCTACGATTTCCCTAATACAGAAATTAAGTAGCTTCAAAATTGTGTAGTTCTTTTAGTACAGAAAGAAATTGAAACATCGCTTCAGTAGTTCTAATTTTACGCGGTACCCCTCTTATAAAATGATTACATTTTTCGGAGTACTTGGTCCCTACCAAGTAGGATAGGTTTATAGTAGCGATGATAAAAAGAAAGAACAAAGTCTTATATAGATTTTCTTTGTTATTTAAAATTCTTACACTGTAGTTTCTAATGATGATATAAAAAATATAGTTATTAAAGTATACTCAAGTATTCATGCTATTAATCATGTTATATAAGGCCCTCGTAATCAGATGTCTGACAAAATTATGATTAGTGAAACCCCGTCTCGCTAGGGTCTTCAGACTTTCTAACTTTTTTATTTTATTGCACACCGTGACTAGGTATTTTTGTACATAGACAAGATAAATTTAATTATGCAAACGTTTAAAATACACCAAAGTAAATATCTTTGTTTACCTCTTTGGAGATCTACTATTTCAATTTTGAATTTCGAATTTGAATATTTTATTGTTTACAGTATATTTTTCGCCTAGTCTTGTTGATTTCTCACGAATATTATTAATCGTCACTTTCTCTTAGCGTGTCCGTAAGAAAACATTTTATATTAAATCTCTTAATATTATCATAATTAAGTGAATCAACGCTGTCATATTTGCGTGATTTCATAAAGTTATGATACAATACAAGTACACCACAACATATTCTAATTAAATCTAATTACGTAAAATGAAAGTCATGGTTAGTAAAAGTCGACTAAATATTCACAATTAAAATTAAACATAAATGTATGTGTATGTACATAGATGTTTCAAAATAGTAATGTTTGCGTTCGTAAAAATTTTGGTCCGTATATTTTAATAAGTATATGCTGTTGGTTAAGATATTTGTATCCACCCGGATAGCGACCACCGTACAAGGTGTAAAACCCGCCATAGTGGCCCACGTAAGTGTGTCGCGTTCCAGGAGCAGAGTCTGTATACCCGGTTCCAACAGGCCGGCATAATTTTGTCGACTATCAAGGGCTAATCATCTCTCGTCAGTCGACATTCTCTTGGACCCCACTTACCATCAGGTACAGTGGGGTCACTTGGCCGTGATTGTATAAAAAAAATATCTTTTCCAGGAAAGATGGAGCACGCGGGGAAGCCGCACGAAAGAAATATTAATCTATGAATTTCCTGGACTCTACGAACACTAAGTCAATAATTTGAAACCGTACTAACCGCTGATTTCAAGAAACAATTCCAATAGATTTTTCGTTCGATCACCATAGACCAATCAGTGGGCTTAGAATGTGGAAAAAAGACACGAATCCGTATTCTATTGGGTGTTTATTGCTAACACGTGAATGGCGCATTGGTAGATATCGTGTCGTTTTATTATGATTGGTCGAGAGACCAACACGTGACCGATGCATTGGTCTCTCGACCAATCACAAAGGTCAAAATTAAACGACATGGATATTCAAGTCGTGTGAGACATTCTAAGGGGATTGAACATTCTTTTGATATGCGTATAAATATCATATTTTGATTGGTTTAATAGAATCGGATTGATAGATTGGGCTTATTTATTGAAAGCGGACGAGTGTGTGATTTGTCAGTCAATGTAAAAGTCACCATAGACCCAAAACTAAAATCGGAGATAGGGACGCATCTATTACAATAAAAAACAAATTAGTTAATGGTATTTACCAATGTTTAAGGTTTAAGTTTTGTAATTAACAAAATCATTATTAATAATAAAGTGTCAAAATTAATACTTCATATATTTATTAGTAGTTTTTAATTGAAGTTATTTTCTTCAAAAATTCTATAGATTACTTACGTGACGTACTTAGTTTATATACAATTTTATTATATTATTTATTATTTACAAAAGGAAAATTATACTTAGCTTTCGTAGATAATGTTATATACAATTTGGATCTACGGTAAATAGTCAGTCAACGTCAAGTCATCACATACCTTAAGTCAGTCAAGTCAGTCGTATCACACTTGAACGATCTTGTTCCCGCGAAGAATGTACTTCACGTCTTTCCCCCTATTCTGTTCTGTTGTGTGAGGCCGTTCTGTTGTCGTGGTTGTTGTGGTGGTGGAGAGTTGTGAGTGGATGAGGGACGTGGTGAAAAGTGGGTCTGGTAACAGCTCCGCAGGTAGCACCCCTATTTCATTATCATGTACTACAGGAGTCGGAACGAAAGGAACCTGTCCTTTTTTCAACATTTTAGCATAACTCTCTAATCGAGTGAATTGTGGAACCTCTTCGATAGACCTTTCGTTTTGGTTGAGGTAAACCTGAACCTTTTTCAAATTGTTCCTGATTTTTTGCATTTTCTCAGGAGTGAGACCTTTAGAGTGCGTCACTACCGCATGTTTAGAAATACTATAATCGAAAGGCGGGTGCGTGTTTCTTGGATCGTAATCAGAGTATGCGTCGACCATTGCCGGTTCGCCGTAGGAGTTCACGGCTCCCCAGCCCATGGGCTTGAATTCTGGGACTGGTTGTGGGGGAGGTGGGGGCTGGTTCACTAAAGGTTCCTCGTGGTACGAAGGAGCTGTGGAGAAGGTGTTTTTGATGGCGCTGTACACTGAGTGGAGGATGGAGGATGGTGGTTCTATGGGTGTGTGTCCTGTTTTTGTTGTGTCCCAGTCGTCGCTTGGAGTCCCGTCGCCCAATGGCGCCAGTAAAAGAAGCCCGGCGTGCACCCCGTTCAGTTTACCATGGCCTGTCTCAAAAAGTCAGTCATTACGTCATCACGTCAGTTTTGTGCAAGTTCTTGTTTGTTTTTAACTGCATTTGTTTGTTCATGTTTGCGTGAAATTTTCTTGAAATAAACAACAGCACTTACAATATGAGCTAATTAAAAACAAAAACATATTTTTGTTAAATTCTCTGAAGACATCAGTCGTCATCAAAATCTGATGTTAGTAAAGTGTGTTACAAATTATCACAAATTCAACATTGCGTTACATCACGTCATATCAGTGATGTATAATATTAAATACATCACAATAATATGCATCATTTCTGCCAGTCGTACTAACTCCACAATTAAAGAGGTACCCATGATGTTGAGATAGTTCTTCGACTAAATATCACGCAGAGTTAAAAAGCGCTGATGGTCGTTAGGGTACCTCTAAAATTAGGGAATGGTAGTGAGAACTGGCTGTGCGTGTACGAATCACAAACGGTACCTCACGGCTGGTAATGGTATGGTATTTGTCGTCCTCATTGCTCTTTTTTTGCGGTTGTCCTAAAAGGTAAAATAGAAATGTAAATGAAAGAATATTTTGTAGTAGATAACAGCACAACGGAAAAGAATTGTGTTTTGCTCAAGAAATTTATATTTATCATGGTTTAGGAAATGATTTTATGGTACTTATGGTAATGATGCATACAGATTAAATTCAAATAGATTTAAGTTTACAAAAATTTAAACAATTGTTTAATATTGAGTCATAGAAGCATGGATTTATGTCATAAATTTCTCATTATATGATATTAATTTATAAAGTAAGTGAAATATTTTTACTCTGTTTAGACCAGCTGATTTTAGATTCAATACGCAAAGTACCCTTTAGAAGTAAAACTGCTTGTAAAAAAATATTATAAGTTATTTATCCCTAAGAAGATATTAAAACGTATTGGTTTTTCACACAATTAATTTCTAAAGTTAAAAAAATATTATCCATCACGTTATTTACCAACAGGAGTGTATCAAATATAGAAAATACTGTAACATGGTTAAAAAAATGTTTAAGTTGATGTTCCCTATATCTGAGATCTTCGATAAATAATACTTTGGTTACTTGACATTATTTTTAAAATATTTATAAAATTCTAAGTCAATGAAGGCAATCTGTTGTCGGCTCTTGCATCAGTGGCAGCTAGGGTGTTATTAAATAAAATATTTTAAAAGTATGAGGAGTAAACAAAAAGAAACATTCACGTCGAATTGATAACCTGATCCTTTTTTGAATTCGGTTAAAAATGAACGCGGACGTATGAAGCGACATTATTGTAAATATATGACAACGCTCCCTAAATAAAGATAAAAAACGTAGAAGTTATATTCGGATGTATTTAACATCAATTATTATCATTACAATGCACTACATAAATGACGTAACACCACGATGAGTTCCAAATGGTGCCAATTCTCTCACTTAGTTGGATAATTGTTGCACAACTATTCAAAATAATATTCTTTAGGTTCCATTGTGTTATTCTATTCTGAGTGAAACAAGTCGAGCGTGAATCATCTAAGAATAGTTTTTTGTTGCTACTTCTTAGCATGTAATATTACTTTGGTCTGGGTTTAAATGGAGGCTGAATAATTAACGTCTTCGTCACGGTTTTATGCGAAATTTGATTGGTGGAATAATGATTAATATTACATACACTCACGCTTTTTATACTCAATGGGGTAGTCGGATCAGTTAAACAAGGCTAGTACATGTCAGACAATTATTCCCAAAAGGCTTTCACACATATACACACATTGCATTTATCCTCTAAGTCCCTATGCAGAGGCGCAACCAGGGCATTCACTTTTCGCCCCGCATATTCCGTCTCATAATGTGATAGGGGGCGAGCCTGTTGTCATATAGAACATAAATTCCAGACTCCAGGCTGATACTGAGCAGAAATACTCAATATCACTTTTCATGACCCGGGGATCGAACCTAAAACCTCAGCACTGCAGTCGTATCGCAATACAACTACGCCACCAAGGCAATTATATAAATTCTAAATTCTATAAATTATTAACTACATAGAAATTCAATCTTCCCTACTTTTATTCGCATTAACGATAATCAAGCCAAATTTATTCGTGCCTACACATTTTGAATGGACATTTTTACAAATCCTCTTTTAAAATACAGTTTCAGCATAATTTCAACGGATACATATAAGGACATAGCCAATCGGATTAACTGAAGTGGCAGTGGGCACATAGCTCGCAGAACTGATGGCCAATGGGGCAAGGAGGTTCTGGAGTAGAGGCCACGAACTAGCAAGCGCAGCGTCGGACATCCACCCACGAGGTCACCTCCATTAGGTCAATTTGAAAATCTTTGGGTGAGGCCCATGTTCAGCAGTAGACATGCTGCGGCTGATGATGATGATGATGATGATGATAATTTCAACGAAAATGAATATTTAATAGTCACAATTTCCTTACAGTCCAAAACAAACACACTGTTTTCTCTCTAAACATACTAATGCTTTAAGTATTACGTTTATGCACACATTATATAACCATGAAGATACTTAATGCTGCCAGGTATGTACTTGAATATTTGCTAGGGTCCCAAAAGTAAATACGTTTAGCAGGTTTAGCTTGTAAATAGTAAGATGGCTGATGAATATTCAACAATAAAACGTATGAGGGCATTATTTATATGATTGTTATAATATTATAGTCATTGTATTATTCTAACTATAACTTTATAGAGGTTATTGTTTTGTACAATAATTAATTGCTATGTATTGTGGTTTTTAGTTTTAAACCATTCAATGTTTATTGAACTATAAAATCATTTTATTGTACTAATCGTTTTCAATCCCCGTGATAATATCAAATTACTACACAATAACGCTGAAGTAACAATACTGAATAGAATATAGAAGAAAATTAATAAACAATTAATTGGGGAACAAGCCCCCGGATACGTCATCTTAATCCGGACCTGTCCGATAAAAATGGCGTGAAAGTGAGTACGAATGTGCGTTTCCGAATGCAGTTTTTATCCGCGCCCTGCACCCGTTGAAAGTAGTCTTACAAGACTAGTAGCAGAGTCGGCAATGTCAAAAACCCCTGACGGAGGTTTGTTGACCTTAATTACGATACTGTATTTACAGATAAAACGTAGTAAACGCAGTTGAACGATACGGATTCGAGATATTGTTTTAAAAAGATTTAGTTGTTTATATTGAGTTTTGAAGACTTTTACTTACTGATAGTAATCTATAAAATAAATATTATAATCAAAGTCCCCTTTTCTTTCTGTCTATGTTATCGATATTTTCAAGATGTAATGAACGGAATTTATGAAATTTGGTATGGAGATAATCCAAACGAGCAATCGAAAGTGAAGTCTCTAATTCACTATTAAGAGGCCCTACGTTAGTTTTCATTTATATCGAATAATATTGGCCCTCATGTCTAAACCATATTACAATCTAACTCTTATTTACAGGCACAATGTTGCTGTTTAAAAGAAGGCATCAAAACATAATATAAAAACCAAAAAATAGTTATCACATTTATAAACTACCAAATAAATGATAAATTATTCGAAAGCGTACAGGATCTGAGTAAGAGAAGTTATTAATTGAATGCAAATGAAGCCGGAATCGTTGTTACGTGAATTAAATACTACTTTTCTCGAATCAAACCTTGTAACCGCGGCAATGTAAATGTCATTGGAACAACTTGGTTTAATAGAGTTGATATTATGCTGTGTCAGAGAACTTGCATCGGTCTAGATCTCAATAAACACATTGGGTTTGTTTTAAATAAGGTCTTTAATCATATTTTTTATATATGTTTCGATTTCATTACAATTTTAGCATGGAATGCGTGTATAAAAACATCGAATAAATAAATAAAGTTTGTTTACCATAGAATGAGTTTGGATTATTTAATGTTTTAAATGATATTCAAATTATTTTATAAGTAAACATTTGCATAACGAGGATTTAATCACGAAAGTGGAACAGTATATTTTATGATTATCAGCTTTTGTACACCATGTCGTCCGGGTGAAAAAATTTTTCCGGATAAAATCCCGCTATCGATATATTTTTTCCGAGATTGTAGTCTATGTCGTTCTTAAAGTCTTAAACTATCTCCATACCAATTTTTATTAAAATCCGTTTGGTAAGTAGTTTTTGAGTAAATCGCGTTCGAACATGCGGACACGGCGAGGGATTTCGTTTTATAAGGAAAAAGAAATGGGAAACCTTAAATAATTTAAAGTTAATAATTTGTATTCAATATGTGTTGCTAAGCGGCGATAGCCTAGTTGGGTGTGGAACAGATTGCCGAGACGAATGTCCGCAGGTTCAAATGTCAAGGGCACACACCTCCGACTTTTCTAAAAAATCATGTGTGCATTCTTTGTGAATTTATCGTTCGCTTTAACGGTGAAGGAAAACATCGTGAGGAAACCTGCACATCTGAGAAGTTCTAAGTAGGAATTTCGAAGGTGTGTGAAGTCTACCAATCCGCACTAGGCCAGCGTGGTGGACTAAGGCCTAATCCCTCTCAGTAGTAGAGGCCCGTGCTCAGCAGTGGGCAAGTATATAATACAGGGCTGATATTATTATTATTATGTGTTACTAAATACTCAGATATTGACACATTGCTGACCTACTTACTAGTGAAATCGACCACACACCCTTCCCCATTGATAAAATGTTTAATCTCGTTTCTTTTAATTACGACTGGTCTTCCATAATTTTATTTTCCCTTTACCATTTCACAGAATCATGTATAATTTATATTTCTCCGACATAATCTAGGTTAGTAAAGGCTGTTTTTGTCAAGTACTATGCGGTAACTGGCCGGTATTATGAAATAAAGTTAAGATCTATTATATAATCTAATAAATAATGACCCGAGGCCGCTCTCGGCTCGCTTTACTGTCTTAGACGTGAGCTTCCTTGTAGAAATTTAGATCTAGATGTTAAATAACAAGTTAAAGCAAATTGTATTCAACTTTTACTATAAATGAAATTCCAGTGTACAATTTTTTACACGTTATAATTGTTGATAATAATTCAGTTAATTCCAAAGCGGAATTAGCTAAAATAATTTATATTTTATTGCTTTGAATGACGAGACGAGCTTGGCGTTCGCCTGATGGTAAGCGATACGACCACCCATAAACAGTAGAAACACTATCCAACACCTTGAATTACAAAGTATTGTTTGCTATTCCACTGCGCTCGCCATCCTGAGACATGAGATGTTAAGTCTTATTATGTCCAGTAGTTACACTGGCTACAATGTCTTTCGAACTGGAACACAACATTGACTTTACACTGTTGCTTGGCAGCAGATATAAACATTGCGGTGGTATGTACCCAGGCGGACTCTTACATATGAGAGACCTACCATCAGTATATATTTAATGATGGCAGTACATGAGATATAGAAATATTGCTATTTCTAACATCAACGACCTATTAAGCAGGAAGTGTCTAGAAAATATAGCCTAGATAATATTACACGTATTAGATTTACTATATATAACATATCTGCAAGTAGATTCACATGAATCTCGCATTTCAAGCGGACGCAGTCGTCGAACTAGATTGACTGGTTTCCGTGACATAATGCACTTTCACTACATCAAACAAAATATCAATGCAGGTGCTACGCTTTATACAATAGTCTTAGGCTTCCCTGAAAATCGTTAGGTAACCGATCGTGCCCATTTAATTTGCTTCCTACATCTAAGTAGGTTGGTTCTGATTAGATTGTTTTGTATTTATCGATTTAAGTGACGCAATGTTTTCATATTATTTTTATTCATAAATTAAATCATACATCGAACATTAAACGCAACATAATTGTATCACGCCTATTTAATTGTTATTGCAATTTGAAATCCACAAAAATCCTTAAAATTATGAATCACTGTCGTGTGTATGCAATGACTTGACTTTTTAGTTTGCTTACAACTAAACGCCGCAGTGAAACACAAAAACCTTTCACGTAAGAATTCTTAAAAGTAATGCAAATTCTTGCTCGCTGATGAACATATACATAACACAATAAAGCTCTTTGCTCGTGTTTACAGTGCTCTTGAAATCGCGCATTGGACAAAGCTACAGTTGAACCTCACAGCAGATATACTCACCTTCGCAACACCGAAATGCAACATTGCAAGAAAATGACGGGGCGAGTCCACATGTAATTTGTTTTGAATCATTTCATCACCAACACGATAGTTTCCGTTTGAAAAGGAAAGTTATGCAAATGCCGAATAGATGTTTACTGCTTAGTTATAAACGTGTAAACCAGGTCGACGAATGACAACCTTCGGAAGCCAAGATGAGAGAGGAGACTCTTGCGAATTTACATTGGACCCGTATTGCAATCATTTGGAAGTATCTTTAGCTGCCAGCAAAAAATATACAGACAAAAAAATCCAGAAACCGAGCGAAGTTGAAAAAGAACACGGAGCATTTTGAAAATATACAGCCAGGATCCACAGAGCATATACACCGCACCGGTCTTGGAAGAAGCACTTGAAACAAGAAGATCACCAAAGCGGTGATGAAGAGTTACCGAAGTAACAGACATTCCAGAGAAATGCAAGAAGGGATTCCAATCAGGCAGACTTGATAGAAATAATGCTTGACGCATATCTTACCAAATTTCATTGATTAGATCGTAATATCGATAATATAATTCTTCAGAAGGCCACGGCATCGGCTCAACGTCGTCAACATTAACCGAGGACATCACTATCATCTCTGAAAAAAGAAAGTCGAACATTTGACATAATGATCTCATGCCGTTATTAGCATTGTTTATGATGGGTTAAAGGTTTCTGCAATTAGACATTATTTTAGAACAATCATGCGAGATTCGTATACGATTAAGTGAAAATGTGCTGTTCTATTGCTGTTTGACAATTTTGTCTAATTTTATGCAATTAAAAATGTATTTTAAATAGTCAATACAGCACAACAAGCGTCTACATTTTTAAAAAGTACTTCGTATCTGGCATATGTTATTATATAAAGACAACATTATATTTCGATTACAGTTAAACTTTTTCTGACTGTACTAAATACTGTTACTTCCATACTGACACGAAAACATTAAAAACCTGATGAATATTCAATACGATTACAACATACGCATACCGAAGCTTTACTTTGCTGCATTATATGGACACAAGCAACCGTAAAATTGAGACGAATGGAACAGTTTACGACCATCTTATTGTTACAACTTACAACGGGCCTGACTAACATCAGTCTGAGGTAAACCTTGATGCTTTGCTGCTAGAGTTTGAATTATAAATAGCCACATTGACATACTTGTTATAAAATACAAGTATTGTACCGTGAACATCAGAACCACATATCGTACCAAACTAGTACCAAACGTGTTGATAAACAACGCGCCTACTTAAACAAAAAAACACCTAGCATTCTTAGAGTAGAGTGATCTAGTTCGGATTTTTTTTCACAGCAGATTTATAGCGTGCATACACAGGCTATTTTTATTGGCACATTTACAATAAAAATATTAAATTAAACACATCGTCATCAGCTACATAAAGTCCACTGCTGAACTCAGGCCTTCTCCAAAGACGTCCAGACGGAACTGTCAAAAGCGGCCTACATCCAGCGTGGTCCTACGATCTTTGTCAAGTCATCTGTCAACCTCACAAGTGGCCATCCAACGCTGCGCTTGTCCGTGGTCTCCACTTTTTTGCTAATTTATTTGATGTATCAATATTATTGATACATTTAATTTTGATATAATTAAGTAAATCATTGCCACAATATGCCAATTTCAACTCGACGCAATGCATGTGTAACAAAAAACTACTGACATTTAGCCAAAATGTACCCTAAAGGTATGTTACATAAAAAATGTTCTCATGCTTGGTGCGCAGCTGCGTCGAACTTTGACCATCGTTACGCAATATGTGGCCTACTTAACTTACTTTTACTTTTAGAATGTCCGTTCAAAACAAAAATAAAATCGACTTTAATAACATCTTCGAAATGAATGGTGTCGAAGTTCTATGCGGTATTTATTGTATAGTGTTAATGATCTCTCGCCAATCGGTCCTTTATTATTGAAAATTTACTTTCAATTATTTTGAAGATGGTGTCTCTTCATCATACATTGTAGCCAGTATAACTTTTGGACATTATAATACCAGCCCTGTATTATACTGTTCCAGTGTAGGGCACGAGCCTCCTCTACTACTGAGAGGGATTAGGCCTTAGTCCACCACGCTGGCCTAGTGCGGATTGGTAGACTTCACACACCCTCGAAAATTCCTACAGAGAATTTCTCAGGTATGCCAGTTTCCTCACATTGTTTTTCTTCACCGTTGTAGCAAGCGATAATTCACAAAGAATGCACACATCATATTTAGAAAAGTCAGAGGTGTGTGCCCTTGGGACTTGAACCTGCATACATTTGTCTCGGCAGTCCGTTCCACAACCAACTGGGCTATCGCCGCTTTTGGACATGATAAGACTTAATATCTCATGTCTAAGCATGGCGAGCACGGTGGAATACCAAACAATACTTTGTAATTTAAGGTGTTTCTACTGTTTATCGGCGGTCGTATCGCGTATCATCTGGCGAACGGAAAGTATCATCTGGCGAGCGAGCGAAGCTCGTCTCGTCATTCAAAGCAAAAAAAACATCGTGTTTCCGTCTGATGAAGGTATTCATTAGACCCCTCAGTACATTGGCAACTTGGTCTATATTTTGGAGCATCCTCCTTTTGGTATTTTCCCTACTATAAGTCGACTAGTGAGCGGTTATTTTCTCTGATCAGTCGACACTAACTGACCCGCTTACTAGCTTGCAGTTTTGTTATGTATTCATTGTAAATGAAATTATAATATGTACATTTTCATATAATATTCTTTTATTACAATGACAAATGTCAATCATACAATTTACTTTTTAGTGACCATAGAGTGGCCACGAACACAACAAGTTTGTTCTCTTTAGTAAAACAAAAAGTAAAAATACGTTCTAGAATGTGAACCTGTTTATTATCATAGTCGACCAAGACGTCTCGTAGACAATGAGTTGTGTAACAGTCAGTTATCGACATCCATTCAGTTAGGTTATATAAGTTGACATTACAATTTAGCTTCTAAGTGGCACGAATCGTAATGACATTGTTTGTTTTTTGTGTTTGTTCCACTTTCGTCGGATTTTCTCCTTATTTACTTGGTGTGAGTTATATTCCATTATTCAAATGTTGCTTTTTATGGATATGTGGAAATATACATATATAAAGTTATTAAAAACGGTAACTTTATAGTTTTGTGTATGAGTTTAAGACATACTGATGTTAGAATTCTTTTTTATAAATTCAATAGTTTTAACATTTTGAATAACTATTCAATAAATGATCATAATCGTAAGTACGAAATTTTTCGATATTATTTTGACCTTACAATAATTGAATACGACTCATATTAAAACAGTATTAAACAATTATTTTTTTTCAATTGTGCTGTTATCTATCTAAAATAACTTTTTTATTATTTTTTATAATATTGTATTGTTTTATGACTTACCGTCTAACTGTGATGGGTATTTATGCGCGGCGAATCCCGTGGGAGCAGCAGGGGCGGTGTGAGAGTAGTGCGCGGGGGCTGTTGGAGCCCCGTATGCGCTGGGGGTCCGTATTCTAAGTGGGAAGTCGGTGGGGACCGTACACTGCGGTTGCTGAAATTAATTGTTTTGTGTTATGCGCTGTTCATGTGATTAATAAAATATGCTTGTCAAGCCTTGTCAAAGCATCATAAATTCAAATGTTAATAATATATTTAGCTTGGCATGCATGGCTTTGCATGAATTTGCTGGATTGTGTTTTTGCCGATTCGGAAGTGGCTGCTATCATATTTATATTATGTTCTATATTTTTTGATATTTTTAGCACAAATCATTGGATACAATTTTATTATAATCAAATCTTTTCATTGAAAACAGTGTTAAAAATATTTTCATTTTACGCATAGATGTCTATCAAGTATATATTAGCTAACTTTCATTTAATCGTTTATTATCATTAAAATGAAATTTGCCAAAAATGCAATTATAAAAAATATATTGAAAATTTCAAAATTGCAAACCACTAAACAATTAAATGGAATATTTGGCTATTCAAATTTTCATAAAAATAAAATGTTCGAATTTCGAACACGGTGGTATTCTACATTCAAATGACGTAAGCTTGTGAAACTGGGACGGATCTAGGAAAACCCGCTTGCTATCGGGGCACGTGGATTTGTTCCGTCATTGCGAAATACCGAATGTGTCATAATTATTTCTAAACTGATAAGGGAGGAAGTTAGTCTATTTAAGTGATATTTTTATTTATAGTCATGACTGTGAAATATATTAAATGAGAAACATGAAGATAAAAGAGTGGAATCTATTTTATTTATATAAAATAAACTAGCAACCCGCCTTGACTTTGTAGAACATAATTTTATATGTAATTTTTATCCGTTATGTAAAACATTAATGAATTATACACGTAGACCTTCCTTGTGAAGCTCTCCGTCCATTGGTGAGATCTCTATGAAAATCTGTTTAGTAGTTTTTCTTTCCTAGTCTATTTTAAAATATGTGAGAAAGGTTTCGTTCTTCAAATTATCCCTATTTTTACCAAGTCCATTTTTACGATAATTGCTTGTGGAATACTATACTTTATAAAACTTAATATAGTCTCAACAATAATACGATAATTAATAAACTTAACCTATAAATTTAAGAAATCGGACATAAACAAAATATTTAATAATGATTTCTTATGTTTACGTAATGTTAGATAAAAGACATTGCAATAAAAGCCCCGTGACCATGAAGTCTGCAGCCCTCGAAACGTCGGCAGAAAATTATAACATAAAAAACGCGATAGAATCCAGATTTTTTTTTATAAGTAAACTCAATCTTCCGCATCGATAGTATTCTTAGTACCCATCAATATTATGTAAACAAATTTGAAAGACAAAAAAAGCATTACGTAATTTCCTCATCGACTTGCATTAACACACGGTTATACGAGCATTAATAAAGTCTCGTAACACGCCGGATATGAGATTGTCGCGATACTTGAAAGATAAAGTTATGCAAAACAAAACATGACTTAATGAGCCTCTTTTAACGTTTAAGTTTGCTTAATTACTGTGAACATAGTTTGAACTAGTATATTTGAACTAGTTTTTGAAATAGAGTAATCATTAATGGATTTTTAAACTGAAGATTTTTTTTGGAACTCATGTATATATCTGCTGTCAAAAAAAAAAAAAACAATAATGGACTTTATTTCTTCGCCAACACGGTTACTCTCCAAAGGCTGCCGGCAACCTCTTAGTTGTTGACGGATAATAAATAAAATAGTTATGAATAAACAAGGCTGAATTATCTCTCCTTTCTTTAATTAGTAAAAAAACTAAATCTAACTATTGCAGAAACAGGATATTTTTTTAAAAAAGACCAAGCACTATCTACAACGCCAATTATAAAAAAAAAACATGACTAAACATCACATGCCAGAAACATCACATTCTATCAATGGACAGATACCCAATAATGTAATTATATTGATTGCATTAACAAAGACCTATTTATAAATTAAAGACTACTATAAAGCTGAAGAAATACTAACCCACAGGCTTCTTCTCACTAAGTGCGGCTGAGCTGACAATCTTTCTTCCCCAGATTGCTGACAGCATCTCCCTTAACAGCAATCACTTTACCCAAGGTGCTCGCGAGAGCCCCACCGCCTTTGATCAGCTGTCCTTTGAGGATCGTCACCCCTCCAGTTATGGCTTTAACAGCTTGGAACAGCGTGTAAAGGATGGACTTTTTCAAACCCCAGTAGTCGTACTTTTCGCCTTGCTGTAAAATTATTAAGCTTTGTGAATATAATTATAGAGAAGATTAATTATGAAAATCCGTATTCAGATAAGGAATAAAATCTCAATGAATCATAAAGGAGGTAACTGGTTGCGGACTGCTTTCAAGAGGTCGATCTGGGAATCTTTGGGCCCGTGTTCAGCAAATGGCATCCTGTGGCTGATGATAATGATGAATCATAAATATCTGAACAATTCACAACCATATTATTGAGTACATATTGTATAATGTACACTGTCCGTTAATGTAACTTTCTAAGATAACTACGAAATAAATGAAATCATGACGATATTTTGAGATGACGAGAATTAACGATTGAGTCATCGTCATGCAAGCAAAAAGGGGCAAAATAGTTCTCGAGTGGAGACCACGTTTTACAGGTAACTTGACAATAATTGATGGTAAATAATTACTGGTTCATAAGAGTATCCAGTGTGTTCACCGCCACCACCAGTCTTGCTTGATGCTGACGCGATGAACGCTGAGGCTTGACCCAACAGTCCAACTTTACTCTGCAGCCCTGAAGATGCTTTTGACACCACTGACGTCAGCGCTTGGGCTGATGACCGCTTGGTTCTAAAACAAACGAGATTGTGAAGATCTAGTGTTTGAATTATGTATATATATATTCAGTGTAAATATATTCCTTTTAAAGTCTCTGGGAGAAGGAAATAAATTGTTTTTGTCTTTAAAAACAGCAGCAAGAAAAAACGATTGATCAGGGTTAATTAATAAAAAATGCTGCAAGCTATTTTGATTTATTTATAGGTCGATAAAGATCTATAATTTTGAACACAACCTTCGACATCGCCACCTTTCACAACTTTCTTTTATGTGTTGAATTCTGTATATTGTTTTCATTATATCATACTGTTTCTTTGATTTCCACATAGTTGTTAGTAAGACATAATATTTTTTTCTGTAATACTAAAAGGTTCATCCACGATACTCTAGTTACGAGTGGAACAGACTGCCGAGACGAATGTCCGGAGGTTCAAACACAAGGGTACGCACTGACTTTTCTAAAAAGTTATGTGTGTATTCTTTGTGAAT
>NW_023593629.1:0-21283 GCF_014839805.1 Manduca sexta
TGTGGTTACAACTAGGGCGGAAGTAAAAATGTTACTAGATCTAATCTGGTCAATCGATTTTTTGCTTTCTTGGCTTGTGAACGTGAAGGAGTCAGGTTAATACTTAGATAATTGTTAGGGTACTACACAAATTGTAACAAAATTCCCTTAAATCTCGAAAGAGGTTATTCCACCCATAAATCCGAACAACTCTTACCATGGGACCAACTTCCAAATAGTGAAAATAAAAACCCGCTGCTCCATATATTTTGATTGAGTAGTTATGTAAAATATATTGATTTTTAATCTTGGGCATTAGTATTTTTAAAGGTAGGGCATTGCCCCACAATGCCCCCCTAGCTACGGCCCTGGTTGCACCCCTGCTCAGATAATGAAAATTACAGCTGAAATTACAAAGATGTATGGAGGAAGTATATATATAAATTTGAAGGGATCATATCTGAAGCCGAACTATGGCGCACATTTTTGATAAAACAAGCAGCAGGACTTTGAAACTATTGAAATAACAGACTTAATACAAGCAGCAGAATCTTTTTACCCGAAGGTGAAGACAGCCCTAGAAATTTTATTGGCAATGACTTATTGCGCTGTTACAATTGAAAGGTCATTCAGCACACTCAGACGTGTAAAAATGTGGCTGAGATCGACTATGATCGAAGCCAGATTAAATGGGCTTTGTATGCTAGTGTACGTAAGTTTGTTAACGCTATGGGAGATTCTTTACGGAAGACGTCATAAACCGTTTTGCAAAAAGACCCTGAAAGTTACTTTATAATAGCTACATAATGAATGATTTTAAATAAAAAATTACCTATTTTAATTTATGTTTACTTATTTGACTAGGATCTAATAAAACTTGATTGCCCTCCCCGGCCCAGAACCCGAGTACGCCCATGATTCTAGCACTAAAACAAAAAGGATGCAGGCGACGAGTGCGGGACTGTAAAGTTCATCTTATGATCAAGGCCATACTTGAAATAACAGAAAACCAAGCATGGAGTGGATTGACTATAGGAAACCTTTGATGGCATATCGCACGTGTGGCTACTCAGGATACTTAATCTATACAAAACCCACCTGTCACCCGAAGTTTTTCTATAGATGGTCATGCCGACTTGGTAACCACCGACCATAATATAAGTAATCGTCGAGGAATATTTTAAGGCGACTTATTATCCTCTACTATTCTGTGCCAGCATTGTCCAATTTACCAAATTCTCAGTAAATATGAATTTAAAGATAAATCGTCTGCTATACCTACATGGACGACGTGAAGCTTTATGCAAATAGTAAACTAATCTAAAAGTTTTCATAGACACAAAAATATTTACTAGTCATTTCTGTAAAGAAGGGTAAACGAGCATTGTTTAATTTTTATTAGTTCATTATTTGGAAGCGCGGACAGATTCGGCCAAATTAATTTACACACAACACAACACACATAAATATATATATATAGTATGTATTCGAATATAAAATCTTTTCGGTGGGGTAAAAGAAACTGTCAAATATTATTAAAAAAGAACAATGACATGATTATTGAAGAAAAAACTACTATCGGAGTCCGGCAAAGAGAATTATAATTTATAAATCGGAACAAAAGGGCTCCGGAGCACATGCATTAAGAAAAAAGGAAATTTGGGGTGAGTTTGTTTAGCTATATATTAGTATGTATGTATAAGACCACACAGGATCGAGAAGTCCGCACGTTGGCCGAAGAAAAATTTATGTATTACCATCTATTACATAACATTTGGTCCTAATCGAGCCGGATATACTGGTTTTAGCGGCTTCCGCTGATGTGCGGGTTCTCTTTCTGTACAAAGAAAACACTATCGGTTCCTTCTCGAAGTATTCTGGCGGTGTATGAATACTTTGATAAAAGATAACCTATTTATTCGTGGTTATGCGGATCATAAACACGAATAATATATATATTGCGGATTTTGCGGATAATATTGTTTAAAGTCATATTTTTGCAGTGATAGCTGCCATTTCCCGCTACACTTCACAGAGAAACTCATAATATTGCGGTAGGGCTACACATATATTTATTTCGTTTCCCTTATTATAATATGACATACATTACGTATCCAAAAGATACATTGCACACTCACAACGAAATTGATTTGGTCTAGTCTGTGTACGTTTCTTTGTGGAAGAATTAATATTTGTGTAAGTGGTCTAATATACATATATTTTGTGCGGTTATGCGGTTTTAGGGATTATATTAATATAAAACGCAAATAATAATTTATTTTTATGGTGACATTTTTATTTGCGTGTCTGACAATTGTATGTCAGAAAAGTATTTGAAAAGCGATTTTCTCTTGTCGCTTAGCGGTCTAGCGGTTGGTGCGGTATAATTTCATAGTGTGGTGTGATCTTGGACGCGGGTTCAAATCCACCTGAAGTATTTGTATTCCTTGCTTTTGTATAACAATATAGATATTTTATTGCGGGCCTCAAATTGTCTGAGGGAGTATTCTTTTATTTTAATATTTAATAATTTTAAATTTCCTTAAAATGCCTCCTAAAATTCAACTAAGACTTTTGACAGTGAAGTATGATACAGCGTTATTAAATTTAACCAAACTTCACGAGATTTCACAGTCAGGGCTAGGTACGGAGGGGAAAAGAAGTGAATTCAAAATAAGATATGCCGATTTGGAACACATTTACACGGAATTCACTTCTAGTCATATGGAGTACCTAGCTAACTTGGAGGATGAATTTGAAATAGAAGAGTTTACCCAAAAATACATGGTATATAACCAAAAATATTATGATGTGAAACGGAAGTTTTAGATTTATTTCCTGAGGGCAGCTGTCGGTCTGAATATGGCACTGCTTCTTCCACAGATAGGAAAAGGAACGAGCATGCCATTTTACCAAAAGTTCGGTTACAAACCTTTAACGGGAAATTAGAGGAATTTACATCTTTTATGGAATTATTTGAATCATTGGTTGGTAAAGATCCAAAATTGTCTGATACTGAGAAATTATATTACTTACTGGGGTCTCTTGATGACGAGCCAAAGAGTCTTACTAAGCATTTGTCCGTCACAGGCGACAATTATTCAATAGCTTTGGATTTGTTGAAAAGACAATATGGTAACAAACGAGCATTAGCCGATAAATTGTTACAAAATTTGTTGGCAACGACTAGGGTTATCAATAATTATTCTTCTTTGAAACAATTTCTTAACACTTTGGTTGTGAATACAAAAGGGTTAGAAAAAATGAATTTCCCTGTATCGGAGTGGTCTTATCTTTTATTTATATAAATTTTCAAAAACTTGACTCTAGTTTGAAAAACGTTTTGAAGCGAGGTTATCTAACAAGGAATTGCCTGATTTTTCTGATTTGATTCAGTTTTTGGAGAAGGAAGTTAGGATCTTAGAGTCTAGTGGCGATGGTCCAAAACAGTAAAAGTGGCTCTGTGAATTCTCGGACACACCATGCCACGTTTGTAGGTGAACCAATGATGGTTTGCAAGCTATGTAAGCAAGGAAGTCATCATTTATCAAAATGTGTGAAATTTTTAGCATTGAATCCACACCAGCGGAAGGAGCATGTAAAAGAATTTCGGCTTTGTTTTAGGTGTTTAGGGAAGCACAGTATTGATCAGTGCGTATCGAGTTGGTCATGTTACAAATGCAATTCTAATAAACACCACTACCTTATCCACTTTGATTTGCGGCCGGTGGTTACAGCAGGGGACGTGTCAGGGGTTCCACGATCGGGTGGTGGACCACGTTCACCAAGTGCTAATGAAAATCGGGTAGTTGCACACAAATTGGACACTAGTGGTGAAAAGGCTACTTGTACCACAGCTAGGGTAGGGGGACCTGTTAAAGATCATCATGGGGTAACTGCGTCAGCAGTGGATGATGATATAGCTTTATCTGTCTCTAACATAAATAAAAACTATAGGCGGACAGTGCTACTAGCAACAGCTATAGTACGTGTCATGGACAGATATGGGGAGTACCATCAAGTTCGTGCGCTACTAGATGGGGGTAGTCAGACTACATTTATCACCGATACCGTTGTTAAAGGCTTGGATTAAAACGATTTAAGTCCAATTCTATTTCGGTAACGGGTTTGGGGGAGAACTTGTAGAGTGATTGTAGAGGAGGCGTAAATTTGGTTATGTGTTCTAAATATTCGGAACATCCTAGATTGGTAACAAGGGCAATAGTATTAGGCACTATCACTCATAACCTGCCGACTCAAACTCTGTCTCAAAATTTTGCGGAATGGTATAGAGGTATCTATTTAGCGGATGACCAATTCTTTTGTTGAGGGTCGACCGGTTTGATATTTTAATAGGTGCCGATCTTATGGGTGAAATCATGATTGGTGATTGTGTGAAAGTTAATGATTATTTGCCACGCGCAATGAATACGGTGTTTGGTTACGTATTGATGGGTCCAGTAACCCATAAGGTTTCTCAATGTGATGAGCGGTCTCCAGACATTTTCGCGGCATATGTTACCACAAACCAGATTTTGGAAAAATTCTGGGAAGTGGAAGATATACCGGATTCGGTTTAGTTAATCCTGAAGATGCGGATTGCGAAAATAGGTTTTGTGAAACGCATCAACGGGATCAAACGGGGAGATATATAGTGCGGTTACCCTTTTTAGAACGATAAACCTGAATTGGGGATTCAATTTCGATAGCCAAGAAACGGTTCATGGCGTATGGAAAGAGCAGTTAATCTCCGAATGAGGCATTGCGGGAAAAGTATATTGCATTTATGCGAGATTATGAAAAATTAGGGCATATGTCTGTCTGTGATCGGCAACCAGAGGACTATGCAGAAGGTAAAGGGTACGTCATACCTCACCACGGTATTTTTAAAACAAACTCGGATAAAATTCGTGTGGTATTTGATGCCAGCTGTAAGACTACGACAGGGGTATCATTAAATGATAGATACATGCTGGTCCAAAACTACAGCGAGATATAATGGAGATTATTTGTCGGTTTAGGATGTTTGAATATGTCTTCACCACGGACATCAAGATGATGTTTCGACAAATTCTTATTCATAGGGATGACTGGAAGTATCAATTGATATTTTGGAGAGAATCTCCGGATCAACCTTTGCTATTATACGCTTTGCAAACTGTCACGTATGGCATGAAGTCTAGTCCATATCTCGCGATAAGAACCTTGCGACAATTGGCGGATGATGGTGAAGTAAAGTATCCGGCGGCAGCTAATCTTTTAAGATTTTCTGTTTACATGGATGACATTTTGGGAGGCGCAGATACTGAAGCGGAAGCAAAACAATTAAAAGCGGACCTAACTAATTTGCTTCATTCTGGTGGTTTTGAGCTGAGTAAATGGGTGTCTAACAATAAGCGTCTATTAGATGATATTTCAATTGAAGATTTAGAGAAACCACGTACTTTTGATAAAGAGGGTGGATCGGGTTTTTACAAAATATTAGGGGTAGAATGGGATCCAAACCGAGATAGTTTTTCATATCATTGTAAAGTTACAGATTCTGGAAAATGTAGTAAACGTATAATTCTATCAACCTTGGCTAGGACTTTTGATCCGCTAGGTTGGATAGCGCCAGTGATATTCCAGGGCAAGGTTCTTATGCAACGCCTCTGGAGATTGAATTTAACCTGGGATGAAACTCCACCAACAGATGTGATAGCGGAATGGAGATGCATTATAAAGGATTTACCTCAAATCGAGAATATTTATATAGATCGTTTTGTGTTAGGTGGAAATAAAGTATGTGCCTTACATGGTTTTTCGGATGCATCTGAAAGCGGTTATAGCGCAGTTGTATATTTAAGGGTAGTGGACGAACATGGTGTTGTAAAGGTTTCTATTATGATGGGCAAATCGCGTGTTGCACCATCAAAAATGAAAATTACTATTCCGAAGTTAGAATTGTTGGGCGCTGCTCTTTTGGTACGACTTGTAAAATACATATTTGATTCAATTAAGGATCTTGCTCAAATTACAGAAATATTTTGTTGGTCAGATAGTACTATAGTTCTCTCTTGGCTGAGGATGTCTCCTCATACTTTACAAACATTTGAAGGAAATCGAGTATCCCAGATAGTAAATTGCGGACTGGATATAAAATGGAGGCATGTGCCATCGGAGATGAACCCTGCGGACGTTGCAAGCCGGGGTTGTCGGGCTTCGGAATTGCTCGCCTCCCCTATGTGGTGGTCACCTCAATGGCTTAAAGAACTTGAAACAACCTGGCCTGCAGATCAGGCAAGGCAAACTAAAGATGTTCCGGGTTTGCGGAAACCCTTGGTAAATGTCCATATGGGTACAACGAAGTTTATTAATCCACTGTTTATCAGATATAGTTCTTTAGTTATACTACAAACAGTCGTTGCGTACTGTTTTAGGTTTGTACACAATATAAGGAACCCTTCTAATAAACGTACAGGTGTTCTGACTGTTAAGGAGCGGAAATCGGTCTTGGATCGGCTCGTTAAATTAGTGCAGCAAACGGAATTTGCTGCGGACATAGATTGTTTGAATCGACACAAGCCGTGTTCGACTCGGTTGAGACGTTTGTGTCCGTTTCTGGATAATGCGGATTTGTTGCGTGTTGGAGGTCGTTTAGATCATTCGAGCCTTCCATTCCAATCAAAACACCCATTAGTTTTACCCAAAAATCATTCTTTGACAAATTTAATTATTGACCATGCACATCGAGTTTATTGTCATGTGGGTGCAACAGCACTGCAGGCTATTTTGCAAAAGGATTTCTGGATTCTGTCGGCTCGGCAAGCCATTCGAAGTCGAATTTTAAGTGTATATCGTGTTTCAGGTCTAAGGCTAGGCCGGTTGAGCCAGTTATGTCTGCATTACCAAGTGACAGGGTAAACGCAACTGGTATATTTCATACAGTGCAAACGGATTTTGCAGGACCTTTTTCAATTAGAGCCTCACGTCTTAGAAATGCAAAAATTTTGAAGGCATATTTGTGTGTTTTGTCTGCTCTGCAACCAAAGCGGTGCATTTGGAGGTTGTTGGAGACTTGACAACAGAAGCGTTCGGAGCTGCGTTGACGCGTTTCACATCTCGGCGCGGACTCCCGAGTGTGATACGTTCTGATAATGGTACTAATTATGTAGGAACAAACAAACACCTCAACGAGGTTGACAAGTATCTTCGGAATAGGGAAGTTGAGAATAGTCTTAAGAATTTTGCAGCCAAGAGTAATATTACTTGGTTATTCAATGTGCCTTCGGGACCTCACTTCGGGGATTGTTTGAAGCGGCTGTCAAATCTGCAAAACCTTATTAAAGCGGATGATCGGGGAGCAGGTTTTGACTTATGAGGAATTGTCGACAGTGTTCACAAGAGTTGAAGCAGTACTCAACTCTCGCCCACTATGTCCTCTATCAAATGATCCTACGGATCTCGAAGTGTTGACCCCAGCACATTTCTTGGTCGGCAAGTCATTGCTTTCTGTGCCTGAGTATAATTTCGAACACGTAGTTAATACGCGGTTGGGACGTTTTAGATTAGTTCAGGCTATAGGTCAACGTTTCTGGAAACAATGGGTGACCGTTACCTACACTGTCTCAGAATCGTAACAAATGGACAACGCCGGTTGATCCACCTAAAGTAGGGGACCTCGTTTTAATAAAGAGGAGAATGTCCCTGTCCTTAAATGGAAGAGAGGGAGAGTTTTAGAACTTTTACCTGGGATTGATGGGGTTATTCGAATTGTCAGGTTAAAGACTGCCTCAGGAATTTACTGAGGCCTGTAAGTAAAAAATGCAGAAGTTGCCCGCTGGATTAGTTTCCAGTGATAAAGTTTTTTCTTACCATTCCGATGCTTTAATGGTTAATTACTTATTATATTTATATTGCGTGCTTATGTTTTAGAATTTTAGTATAACTTTCAATGAAAGGGGCTTGTTGTGTTATTTGATAAAGGCTTTTCACGGCCTCTCGGGCGGCGGGATGTTTAATTTTTATTAGTTCATTATTTGGAAGCGCGGACAGATTCGGCCAAATTAATTTACACACAACACAACACACATAAATATATATATATATATAGTATGTATTCGAATATAAAATCTTTTCGGTGGGGGTAAAAGAAACTGTCAAATATTATTAAAAAAAAAGAACAATGACATGACTATTGAAGAAAAAACTACTATCGGAGTCGGCAAAGAGAATTATAATTTATAAATCGGAACAAAAGGGCTCCCGGGAGCACATGCATAAAGAAAAGGAATTTGGGGTGAGTTTATTTAATTATATATTAGTATGTATGTATAAGACCACACAGGATCGAGAAGTCCGCACGTTGGCCGAAGAAAAAATTATGTATTACCATCTATTACATAACAATAATAGTTTTCAAAAATATTTCTAAAATTATAAATACTGTGTTTTTGAATGACAATGATTGTTTTTGTTTGAATAAGTGTTTCTTTATAATTTACGAGTTAAATGGTGTAGTGGTTTTTAGAAATGATTATTGTTACTCAAGTTAAACTCTTCTTTACGATGCCCTATACTTAGAAATCTATCTGGATTGTTTTACTTTTAGTGGTAAGACTAAAAAAGAAACGTACGTAGCGAAAATTCCGAACTGCACAAAGCAAGTAAGCAGAGTCCAAGGTACTAGTGGCATTTTGAACAGCGGAATGGTCTGCTCCTTCATGGAGTTCCATATAGCCGCTATTCCCTTACTGTCGCTCGCTTTGTACAAGAAGTTAGCGGTTGAAAGAGATTTCACCTGGAAGGAAAAGAATTAATTGCATTAATCTCGTGATTAAGTTTTTTTTTTATTGTATGTGAAAAAAATATGTAGTTTTTGTGTAGAAAGATCAGATATAATAGTCTACTCACTGGAAATTCTTCCGCAGGCGCTCTGTTATTAACGGCATAAATCTTCTTCACCACTTCCAAAGCATCAGCATGCTGTCCCGTCGCGAACAAGAACTTGGGACTCTCCGGAGCAAAGAGAAGGAGCACAGAGGCCAGTGCGAAGGGAATAGCGCAGGCCACGATGAGCAGCCTCCAGGGACGGTAGTAGATGTCCAGGAAACTTATGGGAAACGCGAACTCTTGAGGGAGGATCAACCAAGATACACCTGGAAGGATTGAAGAAAATTTTAGTATTACTATAGTGGAATTACAAGCCAGTGCCTCGCTTGATTGTAAACGCAACGATAGCATATAAACGGTAGTAACATCGTAAGGCTACGTTGGTTCTCGTGCGACACGAGATATTAAGACTCACAATAACCAATAATTTTACTGGGTATATTTTCCTCTAAACTGAACACATACAAATCTGCATATTGCTTCTAGCCATACAATTTTATTTTTTACAATTCGACTCTACGATACGAGAGACAGCTTAGTAGCTGTAGCCTAACGAGGTAGTCCTCTTTAGGCTTTAATTAGGTGTAAAATATTTTTTCCTAAATACTTACAAGGCAATATGACAGTCCCGATGCCCACAAAGGAAGACCCGAAGGCGACCATCTTGTCCCTGTGTCGGAGATTGTTGAACTCTCCCAGATATGTGTACACCACGGCCGATGAGCCAGCCATGCTGAAAAGATGTGATAAAACATATAGTGGCATAGGAAAAGTACACTAAATTCGACAAAGTATACTGAATCTTAGTTAATTCAATAAAAAATTATAATGGTATAATTTTTTGAATAATATGGTACACAGAATGGCTGTCCACATTATTTTTCAAGCCTAATATGTCTTTTTATTCTCATTCTTTATAATTCATTGCTTTATCGCTAACAATATATAAATAAAAAGACATGACATTGTTTCGCCTGATATAAAACATAAAGCAATTTGTGCAGACGTCCGCTATCATAAACTAATATTACAAGAAGGGATAAGAATTTATTTAAATTAAAAAAACATTTTTTAATTGATCCCTTATAGCATTTGTTTTCATTTAACGGCAATCTACTGGTGCATTACATCATGATTATTCTGAATTTGTGGCTGATTGTTCTATCAACTTCAGATTCTATTGGATCGTTTGCAGAAACAACTTTTTTTATAAAAACTATACTTACAATATAGCCGAAATAAACTGCAAGACACCAAAGGAAATGATGTCAGGCGAGAAGCTGGCGAATACAGAGAACACAGCTGATATGATCATGGAGAACAACATCACCGGCCTGCGACCCTGCGTGTCAGCCAGCCAGCCCCAGAAATATGACGTCAGAATTATAGCTGGAAAACATACAATATAAATTAGTACCTTGAGATTTAGTAATGGATGTTTAAGGTATTGTTTTATTCCAGTTAATGAGGAAAATATCAATCCGCGTAATACCACAATTAATTAAAGAAGTAAACTTGGTAAAACATCGCCTGAACTTTGAATCACAAAGTATTATGGTCGCCAAACAGCGGGCGGGTCGGGATCGCGACGCGACGCGTGCTTTACATGATTTTTTTTGATATATCTGACAATTGCCCAGTGTCCCGTCGCCTTAACCGCTATTTGGCGAAACCATTACGTAGATATCCGTCCTAAACAAATTTCAGCCAGGTCACGCAGGAGATATTGTAGTGCCCAAGAGTGTGCGCAATACAAGTCCACTCTCTGTTCCTCATAGTCCGGTGAGACAACAATCCGAGATGACCGGAGGAGACCAACGGGTTTATGTGATTTCCGAGGCTCGGAGGTATCACACCGCCAACTTCCTGACACCGATCTGCGACTGTATCATTTTTAAGATGAAAAACCCAGTTAATATTATTTAGGTCCGACCGGGACTGGAACCTCAGGGCAATCACAACTATGCCACCGACGCAGTCACGTAGTATTGTACTGCGTTATTGGCCACACAATAGAAGGCACTAAACGAAAAATAGTTCGATGATTGTTATTGATAAATTTTACATGTAAAAACGTAAACAGATTAATCACTAATGTCCTCGACTTAAATACAAATTTAATGCGTATTTTACATTGACGTATATTCTATAGACACGAATATCCATATAGATTATTTGTTAAAAATCTGGACTAAAATGGCACCCAAAACATCACTGTAACCTATTCATTCACTTGAACTACAAACAATTTTACTTATTTGACTAATATTATATTTTATTCAAATCCAGGTTTACACTTAGACTCGAGCTCTTATACCATGAGCGCCACTCCGTACACAACTACAAGCTGTTAATATTGACCATACTAAAGTCAGTTTGAATCGATTGCAGTTCATTTCAATTGTACATAGTAAATGTACGGAACGCCAAATCTAGTACGTAGTACATATATATTGATGGTATTTTATTAAAAATGACGTAACAATATATTTTTTGTATTGATATCAAAAAATATATCGCAAATATCAACTTATTCTTCTTACCTAGGAAAGGTATGGCTGCTAACCACCCTCGCTGCTGCAGTGTGAGGCTGAGGTCACACTGCGCAGCCGGCAGGGATGTAGCCGAGGGCCAGACTCTGCATGATCATGCCCATGAGGATCACGCCACTCATCAGCATGTGCAGGATGTTGTAAGTGCCGAACCCTGGAAACAAAGATATAGTGACGTGTAGATTTTACCCGATTTAATACGAAAACAATCTAGTCTTAGAGTTTAGGCTCCATTACATCAAGACTTGAAAAAATATTTATAGATAACAAAAACTATTCGGTTGGCAGATCGATCATCTAGCATCATGTTTTACAGTCGGATTCTAAACCATAGAGCCGTACAGGTGGTTCGGTTTGTAATATTTTCTTTAAAGATAATACCGCGACGCGCAGAAGGTTATAATGATCCTTCTGGTCACAACTCCCCAATATACCTGATAGAAGTTGTTTCCAAAAGTGGCCATAGTTGCTACATACTATTTTTATATTTTTTTATTAGACGACCAGGTAAAAGTGACCCCACAGGACTTGATGGTAAATGGAGTGGCGTCCAGAGAGATGATATTAGACCCTAAAGATCAATCTCGGAAGTAAAACGAGCTGTTAAAGGCCTGGGAAAGCCGAAAAACACAAAATACTATCCTAAGATATCACGCGTCATTCCTAAAGAAGTAATAAATCCATAAAACCAAAGCAAACAAACAGGTGACGGTTCTTATCAATTGCGATGGGGTTTCCCAAACCGCGCAAAAACAACGTGGGAGATATACAGCCGATCCTTGAGACAACATTTGATTATGCTAAGTAAACGTCGAATCACGTTGCTAAATGGGAAAAGCGATGGTTTTTCGTAAACGACATTAGCACCCAAGTTCACAAACAATAATACTAGGGCGTACTGTGCGCACGAACGCATAGTGTCGTCCATTTCACATTTTTCTTTGGCTTATTTCAGCTTTGTTTATTTATTTTTTTTATTAGGTTTTCCAGCAGACTTAATATTTGCGAATATAGACTTAGTGGGCCTATGACGCGCCTAATCCGCTGAAACTTCTTTAAGATGGGCTGATATGCATTTTTGTGACCAATAAATTAGCCATTGTAACTTCTGAACCTCTACCTACCCCGTCGAGGATAAAGCCGTGATATGTGTTTCTTTTTGTATCGACTATCAAATAAGCTTAAACAAAAACAAATATAAGATAGACATGTTAGAGCCACGTGTATTATAACACTTGACCTATGTAAGATCATAATCAATATTTACATAAAGCTCTTTGTCCCATTGGATGCATAAACGCACAGCCGAACGCTATATAGTTATGATACTATCTACCTCCTTTCTAAGCATTTATTACACAGTTTTTTATATATGAGTTTATAAAATTTGGTATATAATTTCAAAAACAATTATAAATATATTAAGTAATGGTCATCAATTGGGCTGACAAAAGGGGGCGAGGTTCCGCTGTTTGATACATAGCTCGCCCTATGACAGCTTATAACGTTAGTAAAATTTATAAGCCTTTTTACAACTGAATAAAGAGATAATCGAGTTGAGTAAGCCGTTCATCTGAGGCCGGCTTTAGTAGTTACACGGGCTTATTAAGCGAAAAAATATTCGGCGCCATTTTTTTAGGTTAGAGCTGTATTTTATGCTTAAAGATTTGCATTATAATTCTAGGTTACTGGTATTGTCAGCCAGTCTCGGTATTACGGAAATATAGTTGCTTAATGTAAGTATACCAGTGGTATACTTACATTAAACCGATTCCTACCGGCTTTCCTTTTAGGTTTATTTACGTTTGTCTTAGTTTTGGGTTTCAGTTAAATTGGCCGTTATGTGTTAACCATGGAAATTTTTTATTTTTTAGAGTTACCTTTTGCAAAATGTCACCCTTCGCCATTGATATATACCTTTATTGGAAATATCTACGCAAAATACGCTTTATTAGTTTATGTTGAAGAAATCGCGTCCTTATTAATTACAGCTGTTTATTGAAAAGTTACGTCACCTGCATCAGTTATTTGCTTTGATATATTATCTCCATGTTATTCGTAATTAATGCACATTATGATACATTACGATGTTCTAATCTAATGTTTACGTATTTTATACCTTGAAAATAGTTTACCAACTTGCTAATAAATGTGATTAGTACTCGTATTAATGCTGTTTGGTACTTTCTACGCCTAATTATTTGTGAATTAGAGAGAAAAAACATTGATAAAAATAATTCTTGTAATTTCGGTTGTACATACATATACTGTCATTAATTTATAATTGCGCCATTGTCTGTGTAAAATTTAGTTTCCAATAATTGTCAGTTAATATAATCATTTTATATTAGATAAAGAATTTTCAGAAGCAATTCTAGAGATTAGTGCGTTCATACACAATAATTGAGTATTATAAGGAAATAATATTTATCAGAAAAGGTACTTACTTATCTTTATTTAAGAAGCTCTCAAAAATAAGGAAAAAGTAGTTTGCATTAAATATCTCCACCATGTTTGTAAGATTTATTTGTGATAGTAATATATAATTATGTAACCTTTTAAACATGGTAACTGTAGTAGGCTTTTCCTATTCGAGGACTTAGAGTATGCCGATTTAAATGCAATAACAAGCCATGCGATATTGAAAGAAATACATTTATTTGTTTTCTATTGACCAATTCAAAATTAAGTCTAATTTATGGTTTTATATCACTTCAACCTCACCTGACGGCAATAAGCGAAAAACAAAGATTAAATTTTGTTTTTTTCCACTGTTATTGCGGTTTTATAACCCTAATCGCAAATCACATATTTAAATATATTTTTCACTTGATAGTATATTATGAAATTGGCGTAGGTCGTGGGTGGAGTGTGCGCTATCAGGCGTAAGGAAAAACATTTATATTATTTATAGCTTTAAGATATATTCTAAAATGAAAATCATGATGATTGTCTTATGATAGCGTTCTTACGGGGCTTATGAGCCATTGCTCAGTTCATTATTGTCCGATTTATAAGAGAAGTAAAGTAAGTATATCAAGAGAAAAGTATAGACGACCGCCATTTCTGACAACTTTAAGTATTTCGTGACGATATTCTACGTCATCAAATGTTTAAACTAAGAGATACTTATGATCTTGTATTCACTCGATTTCTAAATAAATAAGCGTTTCTAATTATAGATGTGGTTTAAGTTATTTGTCATTCTGTGATCTGTTGCGTGCTCAGAGACATTGGATTAACAAGGCCCTGCTTAAAAGGACTACCTTTTGCTTAAAAGGATTAGAATACTCTACAGAGAACTTCGACTGGCACCCTCTGTAAAGAAAAGCGACGTCTCTCTAACTTCAATTAGGTCATCGGGATAACAGACAGCTGTATATTAAATAGATTCATAGTAATTTTGACGTACGCATGTCCATTGCCATCTCCAATTGGATCGCAAATGAGTTTGTATGTGGGTCATCGGGTTGCTAATTGCTATTGATTGAGTACCCTACTTGTCAAAGAGAATGCTTATACGTACCACGTGATTAGCATTGCTAAACTATAGGGATACAAATTATCAGTTACTTCGTGCATAATAATAAAAAAGGTGTTCGCAATTCAAAGTAAGATATTTCTTTTTTAAAACGTGTTCTAAAAAGGTTTTATTTTTAAGTTTTAAGTTCTACGGTGTAGTGACTTATCGATAAATATTTTACATAATTTATATTTATCTATTATCAATATTTTTTATTGCTGATGAACGCATTTACCTCTCATTTATAATTATCCAACATAGATAATAAATAGATCGGCAGTAAAACTTTCTTCCATAAACTTAACAGCTCTATAAAAAAGAAAACAATAAACTCACCAGCCAACATCATGGCGTCGTCCAACGACATTGTACTGAATTTGTCTTTACTGGCCATTTTATCAACACCGTTCATCATCTCTTGAAATTTCTGTAAGAAAAATAAATATTTATAAAATCCCAAAGCAGACATTAGGGTTTTAAGTTAAGCATATCGAGAACCAAGACATAATATAGTACCTACTTATGTGAAGTAGTACCGAAAATAAATAAAGCCGAAAAACTCAGAATCTTGATAGTAGCTTCACATTAATTCAAAGAGTTCTAAAATGATATTGGGATTGTCTTCCAAAATTTTGCGCTAATGCGACGTTTACTTAAACTATTGTGAAATAGCAAAATACCAATATAAAATACTTTTTATTTATTTCCATAAGCTGATTTGCAGATTTTATGGGTTTTTTAGGCTATTTCATATATGACAATGTGTTCAATAAACTACAAAAAAAAAATACTTTTTAATATTAGCATAGATTGTGACAGTAATAACGCATTATAGAATTAATAAAATAATCGTAATATACCTATAAGCTTTATCTTAGGATATTACTCACAATAAAAGATTAAGCTATAATGATATTTTAAGTTGTTAGCTGTCACCAACCCAGAGATATTTCGACGACCTTTGTTACATAAGCGATTTAAAGGGCAATGAAAAATATTTAGACGTTATAAAATTGTATATGATTACTTATTTTTAACCTTATTGGCTGTCCTGGCGCCGTAGTAGAGATATCTTTCTACAATCTAACGCTAAGGTAATGTATTGGTATGACATCCCTCAGAACATATCCTATAGATTTATTGTTACGGTATGTCATTCAATATTTTCTTGTTTTCTATTAGCGTTAAAGATTGTTGAAAGGTATCTCAGGAAGTTACTCCGTCTGTTCTCTACGCTTTCGAAATGCTCGAAAGGTTACGTAGAAAACTGCTACATTGATTTTGGAAGTAGCTTTATTGTTATTGTTAATTAAAATTATTAGCCTGTTTCTTTGGGTCAAAATCTTTGTTTTAAGGAAGAAACCGATAAAATTTGACTAGTTAGAAGACTGGTTATAAATAAAGTTAAACTGTTTGATTTAAATTGTATTTTGTTACTGTACCACTTGTATGTAACACGTAAGGAAACCAATGTTTTAATGAATCGGAACAAGTCAGACACTTGTAAGCTAATTCCTATCAAAATCGGATTAAGATTAAACAATGTTACAACACAATTGTTGCTAAGGCTTTCGTATTGTATATCTATAATACATTTAGTAACAACAAAGAAAAGTCCGCTATAATAAATCGTTGTTTGTTAATAGTTGGTTTAAGGCATTTTACTTTCCAACAAAAATTGCAAAAAGTTGTCAGCTCTCTCAGCCCCACGTTCCTTTTTGTCTATCTATTATTTAAAGTCAACGCATTCATGATTATTCTAGGACTTTGGAGACTTCGCCGAATAACTCGCTAAATGAATATGAATTATAAGTAAAACGCCTATACTCCAATAATGTGTATACACACTCGCATTCATGACTACTCGGGAAGCATTTAAATCAGGGATTAAAATAATAAAACTCTCTCTGAAGAGGCGGTTGTAAGAATTTAAGTTGTACACGAGACGGCGTAAGTCATGAGCACCGGTGAGGACGAACACGCGTATCTACAAATTAGACAGAAGTATAAACCAATAAACAACGAGTATCGACTAAGGAACCAATGGCGCGAGACATCGGCGCGTTGAACGTCAAATAGACCGAGTGTGCTCACGACTCGTGCCTCTAACTGTATCAACCAAAAATCTTTGTGTGATGCACGAATATTTGTTTCGAATTAGGGTTGTGGCTTAAAACCTCTTGTATCTAGTTGATGCTTGTAAAATTTTGCGGGAATATTTACATATCTGTATTTGTGTTTATTCGTGACTCCGGCTTCTTTGACATGGCTTTTCTTCTAATAATATTAACACAAATGGAGTAGTAATGAATAGACAGTGCATTCAAAGGAATCTGTGTAGCTCTCTAATTATTTTTTTTAGATTCAATACGTGTATGTATGTAGTCCTTTACAAAAACTAACTGTTATTTTTACCATTTGGCCTAAATTGGATTTTAAAAAATATTCTTTATAGATTTTTATAGGTTGTGTTCTTTGATAAATCGTCTAAAGGCCACGAAATTATTTTCATAATATTAAAACGATTATGCATTGTATGTTATGACTATTAGCATTTTGTTTATTTTATAAAGTTCGGTGGCTTCGTTTGACAAACATATCAGTAAAGTCACTTTACAATTTAATTAATAATATAAGTAATCCTCAAATATAATAAAGAATCATGCCGGCTTACTATCCGCGTGATCGTGATATCGGCTTATAAAGGCTACAAAGAATTATAAAGAATTTATAGCTAAACCTACATTATGAGTCAAACAAGGATCTTAATGAGGAATATCATTTCTCGTTAGTCGACACTCATCTGGAGCTTATTCCGCTTACCAGGCGTAGTAAGGACCTTTTAACATGCTCTAATAAAAATAACAAAGCAATGGATTGTTATATATGGCTCGACAAAGTGACGTTACTGCACCTGATGGTTAGTGAAGTAGAGTCTAAACAGAATATCGTGAAAAGATAGAATGACCAAAGATAATAAGCCTTCGCCAGTCTACGCAATTATGGCTTTCTTTTCGAAACCGGATATACATACAAAGTTTGATCCAGAGTAAGTGATTCCGGAACGCGACACAGCTACCGGGACTATCGTGGATCATTTTACACCTTGTGTACGATAATCGCTACCAAGATACGATACGCTATATATGCTATGAGCATACATAGCTTATACTATTCACCATCAGGTAGGTAGATAGCTTTAATTTATTTTTTCTTATTGATTTTTTGTTCAATATTAAAATCTAATCTAAACTTAGTTTGAGTTAGTCTATGGCACGGGGAAGGGTCATCACATTAGGGGATTTTGCAGATCCCTTTGTTATTTTTATTAAACATATTGTGATGCTCGCAGCTTCGCCTGCGTGATCAGCCTTTCTTGCTTTAAAAGTCGTTCAAACACTCAAGAGTATTCAAGCTCATTCACCATAATATCATCTATACGTCAGCACTATTTTAAGGATTTGATTAAACATCCCGTACTATTTCTTGGACCCAAATTACCAGAATGAAAAGTAGCCTATGTGTTAATTCAGAATATCGCCTGTTCGTGTGTCAGACCCATCAAAATCCGTTCAGCTGTTTCTGCATTTAATAAATAATAATAATATCAGCCTTGTATTATATACTTGCCCACTGCTGAGCACGGGCCTCCTCTACTACTGAGAGGGATTAGGCCTTAGTCCACCACGCTGGCCTAGTGCGGATTGGTAAACTTCACACACCTTCGAAATTCCTATAGAGAACTTCTCAGATGTGCATGTTTTCTCTCCCGATGTTTTCCTTCACCGTTAAAGCGGACGATAAATTCACAAAGACATACACACATGATTTTTTAGAAAAGTCAGAGGTGTGTGCCCTTGGGATTTGAATCTGCGGACATTCGTCTTGGCAGTCCGTTCCACACCCGACTAGGCTATCGACGCTTCAACATTTCTGCATTTACTCCTAACAAAATTCCAAACATTTTCACAAACTTTTGCATTCATAATATTAGGTAGATTAGATTAAATGTAATCAATATCAAAAGGTATTAATAAAACCTAAGAGGGGAAATTAATAAATTTAATTAGGCAATCATGATTTCTAAATATAATGACAATGTGTAATTATATTCGTATCTGTACGTGATATAATTGACTGCTGTTAAGAAGTAGTGAGAACTGAGGATACAGCATCGTGTATTTGAAGGGTAAGCAATGTATTTTTGGGGATTACTTCAAACAGTTAATAATAACAATGCATTGGGTTAACGAGCGCTAAGCATGGCTATGTAGTAAGTAGGATGTAATTCAGAGTCTTCAATAGTCTAGCAGCTGATTTAGTCACTTGCTCAGCTGACTATTCCATTTTTAAAAACATAAGACTTAAAAATCAATTTCAAACATGCCATCCCCATATTCAAATTGCAGTCTAGAGACCTCCGTACAGATATAAATAGGTTATATGATTCATGAACGAAACATTATCTGTAATGAGCATCCTGTGATAAAAAAGATAAAAGAGAATATTATAAGCATTGTGTTGCAATATCACAAATAAATAATTAAATGTTAGACAAATATTGAGTTGGGTTTTTTTTATATGTCATGAAAAGAGCAGGTGCGTTTGAGGAGCAGTAAAATGGAAAAAGGTTATCAGTAATATCGCATTTATACCCAAACACAAAGGTCCATTAATCACTAACCAATTATAATTTAGATTTAGACCAACCAATTCAATGTTTACTGTGATAGGTCTCTATTAGGTGTTAGAGATCTTGTATGCGAGGATCCGTCTAGGTACCACCAATATCTATTTTTGTAGTTGTTTTGATATCTAAGGTTGAGGATGACGTTCCTGTTTATGGGCCGTCGCGGCGCTCACCATTAAGTGAGCGGTTTACTCATCTCATTTTTGTTGTATTAAAGAATGTAGTCGAATTAAGAATCTTCTCCATTTTTGAAATCGGTTAATAAAATTGCACGCCCCGGGAATGGAACCATAATCTCATGAATAATGAAGCACTAGTACGCTTATCGCGCGATATTTGTAAATGATCACAGTATACATAAATAGATTAAACCAAAGCAAACTCAGTGGGCCTTGATATCTCAGCGTAAAACCCATTATGAAATAAGACAGGCAATAACTTTCGTTTACTGACAACACACTTAATAAACTATGCAATGAATGGACGCAAAACGAAATCATTACAGGATGTAAGGAAAACTCTATTAGAAATCACGATAGATCGATTAAATCATTTCCAATCGTAAAGGTGTATACAAAGCGATTATAATGAGTCAAATTAAAAGAGAATCATAACTTAAAAAAATATGACTACTAATATAATTACATTTTGGAAGGACCATTTATAATTGTGTGAAGATAGGAAAAGTGAAAAAAGTACTAAAAAGGGAAGAAATCCTTGATTGTGAAACGTCGGTGAAGATAAAATAAGTCCACTTTCCACGCAATTAACTAATAAACTTTACATATTTGATAATTTTAAAATTCTTAAATTCCTATTTATTTAAGTATTGACTGCATATCATCATCGTGTATCGGAATGCATTGTACGATTGCATGTTATAAATTTGGATGATAAAGATTATTATTTATACGATTTTATTGTCTTACTTTGTATTAACAATGAGCGATATACGTGATCTGTTTTGGGAACGTTTTCCTTACATCATAAGTTCAGCATCTAAATTAATTTACTGCTGAGGACAAGACAAGCAAGTAATAACATGAATTCTTATAATACCTACTACATCAAACATTGGTTAAAACATTGAACTGGGTCACAAGTTCACAACAATGCTTGGAATGCTCAACGGTAAATGTGATAATTAACGAATTTGCATGAAATTTGGGCTCGTAGACAAATCCTTGATAAAGATAGAGAAAATAAAAACATATACGGCATTCATTAGCAAAGGTGCCGCCATCCGTCCCAGATACCCATGATGTGAAAGGGTGCGAGCCTATCGCCATATCGGGCATAAATTTTAAACTACAGTCCGATACCGAATAGAAAAATCCAATATCATTTCGCGTTTCGGGCTTCGAACCCAAAACCTCGGAGCAGAAGTCGTGGCGAGCACGCTGTACATTGTACAACTACGCCACAGAGGCAATACAGCTTAAGATAGAGGCTACAATTTATCCTGGAACATGTGAAGTGGGACAATTTTTATTGAAAAAGACTTTAACCGCGGAAAGGATAGCTGCTTGTTTAAAAAAATAAAATGTTTAGTAGGTATTTAACTTTCTGGGAAAAATATTTATTTTTCCTTAATGCGTTTTATCGCTTCCATTGTTTCAGAATACGTTTTGATTATGTGTTGAAACCTTTTTTAATATTGGGCCAAGT
>NW_023593630.1:0-3043 GCF_014839805.1 Manduca sexta
CGAACAGTAGTTGATAGATGTACAGCTGATGTGAAGTGTAAAGGCGGTTTGTTTTAAAACCAAACATCCGCCGCCACCGTACTATCTGCCCACTGTTTGTGTTACAAATCTATTGAAACATCGCATACACGTAGTACATTCTCTTTTATAATTAACTAACTGTTGCTCGCAGCTCCGCTTGTGTGAAATATCATTACCGTACCTTGCTTTCCCGGAAAAAAGAATGAATAAATCCCTCCTAATTTCGGCCACAGCCACCAATGTCAACGGAGATTTGCCAAGTACGCAGGAGATATAGTGCACAAGTGTGTGCGCAATACACAGGTGCACTCTTTGTTCTTTCTCTTTCGTCTCTCGAAGATAGCTAGAATTATGCCTAGTTTATCGGATTTTTGTACTCTGTTTAACGTTGAACGTAATGTAAATATTTAGCTGCATAAGTGCTGCTAAAATATTTGCTGTTTGCGGCATATCGAAAATATTGGGTTAGGCCAATATAATCGCTACTGCATATTTACATTGCGAAATAAAATGATAAAGCAGGTTTTTATCAATTGCAATATACGGGAAGCGATCACTTGACCTACCTCGTAAAATATTCTTGGGATATTTTTGTTAAGATCATTGACCCGGTGAAGACTCGAACTCCTTTAGATGTTCCTAATCCAATTGCTAATTTTTATTCTACCTAAAGGTTATTAAACGGAAAGACAAATCAACTTATTTATTTGAACAGCCAACAAAAAATACACCTTACATAGTTAATTGCGTAATTGCTGCAATGTTGTTTTAATTACAGACTGTTACAGCATAAATCTAAATATGAATTTTATAAATATGAAATAATTTTAATTTTTTTTTAGTGGGATTCGGCAAATTGGCTTCACTGTACCGAATATTAAGCGAAATGAAACCCAAAGACAGTGCCGAAAGGCCAAAGATACAAGCATCCCCAGACGGTCGGCACAGTCATGCCGTCCTGCATAATTAACATTCTATCCTATGAACAAAATTAAAAGACATACAAACAAAAAAGCCAAGAAACCTTACAAACATAACCAGTACCAAAATGCTGTACCTGCATTAGTTTGCCAATACCGTTCCTATAAACGTTCATTTGCATAAATCCTTATCGGCCATTGTTCCACGTGTACGGCGTTGTGGACCGTATCACTCCGTGGATAATCTGCGATAAATGTCGAACGGGCCTTGAAATTCATTCTCGATTTATTTCGTACACGATATATGTCGGCTTACCTTTTTATTCTCCAATTATTCTTAATGGGTTGGATTTGTTACGTCACTTAAAACTTATTTTGGTGTATGTTTTTAATCTTATATGAATTATAAATTCGTCAAGAAATATTTGTGTGTACTCCATTATTTGTTATAATTAATTTAGTAAATGCTATTTCATAATTACAGGTATATATGCATAAAACATTTAGATTTACATTGAGTTTATACAGTATTTCACGTTTATTTGCTAATGGTATGCCACAAGGTGTATGCTACATGATATTAATATATTAACAACTAAAACGATTTATTACAGCCAAACTCACATAAATTATAAAGTATTAAATAAGGCAGTTTCAAGTCAGATAAAAAATATTAAGAGACTATAAGCTTATTTAATTCGCATTTTTCAACAAGCACAAACCTTAGAAAAACCTCGTAGGTGTGGTCAAAGAATTTCTAGCTTCTTGTATTATCTATATAAAATCAAAATTACAATCATTCCTCTCTCATTTACAGAAACACCACTAACAATAGCAGCCGGCCTAAAATCACCTGGGAAACTTCTAATAGCGCTCGTCAACGGAGGAGCTCTTCTAGACTACAGAACGAAAGATGGAAGCACAGCTATGCATAGGGCCGTCGAGAAGAACTCTCTAGAAGCAGTCAAAACCTTGCTAGAGCTCGGAGCGTCGCCGAATTACAAGGATGGGAAGGGGCTGACCCCATTATATCTGTCGGTGACGAATAAGACCGATCCACTGTTGTGCGAGACGCTGCTGCACGACCACGCGACTATCGGTGCTACTGATCTGCAAGGGTGGCAGGAGGTGCACCAGGTCAGATTCGTCTTCTTATTAGAATATTATAAAAATCATCAGCATTTGGTATTATAGTCGTTTATTTAATATTTTTGAGATTATATCATTTTGGTTTTTTATCAGGTTCTAATATGATCATATTTGTTTATAGATACTTCATGTTGTGTAGAAGTTTGATTTAAATGAAATGTTGAGAATATGAATTTAAATTTACAAAGCTAAGCTCAACTATCCTCTCCCTTGCAGGCGTGTCGCAATGGTCTAGTGCAGCATCTAGACCACCTTCTGTTCTACGGCGCGGATATGAACGCGCGCAACGCGTCCGGCAACACTCCTTTGCACGTATGCGCTGTCAACGCCCAAGACTCATGCGCCAGACAGTTGCTCTTCAGAGGCTGTGATAAGGAAGCGCTTAACTTCGCCAATCAGACTCCTTATCAGGTTCGTAGGGTGTCATTTTTTTCTTAAATCCCAGTTTGAACTACAACGTAAATTTTATTTAAGAGTACTTATGTGCAAACCTGTCGACACTCTGAATGCGATAAACAAAACTAAGAAATAGGTAAATATTTTAGAGATGGTAAATGTAGCAGATTATTACATAAAATCTTGTTATAGTGAGCCAGTGTTAAACTCAATTTCCTACTTATAAATTGCAGGCCCGTAGAAGCTTAAGTGAGATAGTTAGGTACTATTCTATCTAAATCTACACATACCAATAAAATAGCGAACCCGGTGTGTTGAACATTGAAAGAAGAGTGCTTAAAAGAAAAGCGGGGTGACTGAACAAGAGTAATACATAAATCAGCCATTATTAGAATTCTTCCCGTGTCTGTCTTTCATTTCATTTGTTTATAAGCGCCCATCTCCGCAATCAGAACAGTTTTTCTTTCATATAGTTTTTACAGATAGACATATATAAATTTTAACAATATTTCTCATCAAATTACAGGTAGCCGTCATAGCCGGCAACTTGGAGCTGG
>NW_023593631.1:0-2818 GCF_014839805.1 Manduca sexta
GCAGTATTTTCAGAGCTTTCCTTCCACTAAAACCTCGAAATTATATCTAGTCGGTTTTACATGAAACAACAGCAAATGAACAGACTATTGTGTTAAGGATACAGCATCTTCACAAAATACGCTACTATTATTTCAATAGCACAGTTAACCACTGTGTGGGTAGGCTTATAGCAGTGGCAAATGGTGAAATCTTCTGAAAGAGAACCCCACACAAATATGTACTAATAATATGCATAAATGCAGTGTGCAAATACTTCAATGATAATTAGATTGTACATAAAATACGAGAGAAGGCGGCAGGAATCGCTCGACCCTTCGTATTGCTTCGACTTGCTCATAGAATTTTTATTTGTTTAATAAATTCCTCTGTCTTTTTAAAATTACTTGGTCTAAGGAAGCTACACCTTGGCTGATGGTAAACAATAAAAATAATAAGTAAGAAGAGGCGCGGCGTTTCTTGACATTAATATTATGCGGGCTGTAATTGGTCTGTTGCTTTAAAATATTCTTTAAAAGGTCATGAAAAGGAAGGTAATCATTAAATCCTTAGCTTTGTAAAGGAAAAAGGAACATTTAATGTAAAGATTTAAAATAATTTGTAGTTACTCAAAATAGTTTATTAGTATTCATTATTGAAATAAAACAATTTATGTTTTTTTTTGCAATTCTTTTTATTATGATTTTTTACCGATATTTTGAAGGTTTACATCCTTAATGGTCAGGGATGGGAGACTAAGGTGTTAGTCGTCCGAAAAGGTAAAGTTAAAATATCTACCTATATTACAATTATACAATTTTTCTTTTGGGTTCAGATTTTGATCCCATATTTTAAAAACTTCAAAACAGATGTTTTGAAGTTTTTGAAAATTTCTGCTGAAATTCCGATGATTTTTTTTCTTTAGTAATATTAATTAGCAGAGCACAATACAAAAAAAAGTAAAAATATATTCATTTTATTATTACGCAAGAAATAAGAGGCTAATTATTTCGTATTACCGTTCTTCTGATGAAAGCTTCATAATATAATATATTTTGATCATGTTTTCGTATCAAAATCTCTGTTTTGCACAACTAATTCCAAGAAAATAATACTTTAATATCAAATACGTTCCCACAAAGAATTATACCATTGAAGTCTCCATCAAAGTAAGATCTGCTAATTAATCCAATAATCTCAAATATGATTTTATATTTAATAGAACATACTTATTACTTTCTTATACTTCACGATAATTAAACTTTAATCGTCGAATATAATATAAGGCGATCAAATACAAAGGTGCACCACAGCACCAACTTTTCGCCAAGTTCGGTCCCATATCGTAATAGCCGATGCTCTCATATCCGGCACGTATTCCAGACTCCGGGCTGCTAGTAAAAACAAATATCACTGTCCGACCCAGGATTCGGAACCCGGGAGCCACAGAGCTGTGGTCGTACAGTTCACGCAATACAACTACGCCACCGAATTATTAATTATAATGCCTTCAAACTGGAACATAACAGCTGGTATAGCACTAAAAGAAATACATTTGCCTATGTCGAAAAAATAAGTTTTTTAAAATATTATAGGAGATAAATCAAATATATTTGTTGTATATTGTTTTTCAAGACAAAACCATTGATGTTTGCGTTCGAAACGATGACAAACGATGATGTAAATCAAGTCACGAGGGGATAGGTTATGGCCGGGGCGCAGTTAACGCCCGCCGACAAAATCCCTATGAATTTATAGAGCGTAGGTGTTTCAGACGAATGGGTTTCGTGATCCAACTACGAATTTTGGAGTGGCGACTGTCCTTGGTTGAAAGCCAAGTAGTAATTTAAAAGTGGTAAGGCTACACTGGGAACATAATTATTTGTTTGTTGTATAAGCTAGACTGGGCCAGTTGTCACAGAAAACCGAAAGGACAGTTGCAACAGCCTTACTAAAGTAATTTACATGACAAGACGCAAGCCTAAATATCCCACAACTTTCACTGTTCCCTGGAGATTATTGGCCAGTTATTGTACATTTGTTCATGCATTTATCTAGCTTAAATAATTATTTTAATTAGTTAACTACTCCAAATAGTTATACGATAGTGAATATTAATAACTATTTATTTTGTTTTTAGTGGTTTTTGAACGCGGTATATTTTTTTTTATGTATTAATAAAAAAATGTAGAATGTCGGTAGATATTGTAACGTAGGCATTTCGGACGAACAACACTTCAGCTCCTCCCGTGACCATGAAGGCTGCAAAGATTTCGAAGACCGGGAAAAAATTAAAATATAAAAAACCTTTACAAAATCCGAATACTAGTTTCATTTCGATACCCAATATTACATTATACATTTACCATTAGGTGCAGTGGAGCACCTTTGCTGTCCTCGTATAAAAAAGAAACAAAAGATATGAACGTATTAATAAACCTTTGTAAAATTAATACACGTGAATACGGAAGTAAGCATGAGGTAAAATAAAAAACGTGAGTGACGATATGCGATTAAAACTGATTATCTGATACGGTTATTAACTCAAATATGCAATTACAGTGAATTAATTCATATTATTTCACATTACATTTTGTTTCCTCTTTATTTCAACATTGCAAATGAGTTCTGAGCTTTCGCTGGGAATAGGATATATTTCATATCGGCCCGAATAGCGACTATCAAACACTATGTGTTAAAACCCGCCATAGAAGCCCACGTAAGTGTTTCATGTTTCCGGATCAGCCTGTGTAAGTCCGGTTTCAATAGGCCGGTATAATTATGTTAACTGCTGATAATCATCTCTCGTCAGTCGACATTCTATTGGACTCCACTCCACTT
>NW_023593632.1:0-3701 GCF_014839805.1 Manduca sexta
AAAAAAGCTTTTATTTACATATTATAATTCTCAATAAAGTAATCGGAAAAATATTCAGAAATTAAATACAACAAACTTACGAACTGAGGATACGAATATATTTTGATCTCACTATTGATTTGAAAAAAAATATATAGAAATGTTCATGACATTAAATATAACATGTTTTTGTTTTTATTATATTTTTCATAAGCATAATAACTAAATCTATAGATTGAGTGAAAAGATCTATGTAAGTTTATATGATTTTTAAAGCCAAGGTCTAAAATAAAAAAGCCTCAGAAAAGCTAACACATTTTTGTCATAATGGTAACTTACATCGTCAATATATCGATAATAAAAAAGAAAATATTAAAACTAATGTAATAATTAAGTATTCAAGTCATGCGAAACATAGAATGCTGTTATATTTTTTCCAGTCAAAACTTTTAAACCATCCACACATCTATTAATTTATACTTTTTTCCATACAAAAACTATATTTTTCTAAACTGTTTTTGTTTATTTTAGATTATTTTACCTCTAGAAAGCATCCAATGATCAAAAAATAAATAAATAATTTGAAAGCACTATCTAAAAATACTATAATATTATTACACTATGTACTTTTCTTATTTCATTACCAGTTGTTGCTCGCGGCTTAAATGCGTTAAAAGCCTTTCCTGCTATAAAAGTCCCTAAATCACTATACAAACCCATGACAACTGTACGACACCAGCGCCGTGTACTTAATTAAAAAAAACATTGAAAAATACAGTTATTTCCTATGGGATCCAACATACCGGGATAATAGTAGCCTACGTGTTAATCCTGGACAAGGTTTATGTAAGTGTCGAATTTCATCCAAATCCGTTCAACTGTTTCCACAAGTGTATGGGCGGCCAGGTCATCCGTGCCCACCCCAAGATTGTGTGGTGCTCACCCACATGATTTTTTAAAACGAGACAAAAGATCAATTTACAAGTACAGTAAGAAGTCTAGTCAAGGACACTGCCCCCCCCCCTTCCCTCCTGGGAAATGACTAGCTACGCCCATGCATGTTTCTGAGTTTACTTTTAACAAACATCCAAACATTTTTTCAAACATTGGCATTTCTAATATAAATAACATAAGATTTTCCATCTAACATATAAATTGGCTGTATGCATGTTTAAGTAAAGTGCTTGGGTAAAATTTTGTAGAATTCAAATATAACAATGTGATGAATTGCTAATTTAACAGAAAATACAGAATTAATAACCTTGTGTCTACAAAATTAATACTAATACTAATATGTGCAGAAAAAAATCTTTGTCATATTTCTAAAATGTGCATACAAAACTATGACGTCATTTGATATGTTTCTTGTAGTATGTAGTGCAATAAGTTAAAATAAATACATAAATAATAAAGGCATATCAATATCCAATTAGGAAGACACTTGACGGAAGCTATTCAAGTCACTCGCTTCTGAAAACGATTTTGACACTCGAATGTAAAAAATATCCAATTAGACTTAAAACAAATGAGAACACATGGAAACAATTTCATAATTTGAAATTGGAATGTACGGCGTTAATATTTGACAAATTTTAATTATCTGTGCTATTTTATGTTTGCATTTTTATTAATTATCAAGCTCGTGGGACCACAATTACTACAACATATCACAGTTACAGTAAAGAAATGCATAAACTCATATTCCTCCCCAATAACAATGGTATATTAAAAATAATATTGTCACTATTATACAAAAAATGTAGACAGAATATCACATAATCGACTCTTTGTTTAAAATTATCGTCAACTAAAAAAAAAGGGGTTAATTACCATTACTCTTCGAGTTCGTGGTAGAAGGGATTATTTTGGCCAAATAAATTGACTATAATCAATATAATAAAATTATACCATTGTTATTGAGTCGCCTACTTATAACCAAGTGAGGGTGAAAAAGCAATGTGGTAGGAATATATGCAATTAGGTATACAAAATAAGCACGAAAGTCGGATATCACTAGAAATTGTAATTCTAAGGAGATATAACTACAAAGTGACCCAATAAAAGATATTTTAGGTACAATTAAATAGATTAAGTATGGCGAGTCCAATGTCAGAACAATCTTTCATCTTTCAACTTTAATTTTAGGGTAAAATAGCAAACTTTAATTATCAATATCGCATTTTAAATTTTCAATATTTATACACATTTTTAAGTCTTGTAAGACTGTTTATAAATGGCTACCTGTCGCCAAATGGGTAATTTGTTAAGTACCGGCCAATAAAATTTTTCGTATTATAAAATTATTTAGCTTCGCTCACAACATTAGTAAAAACATTTATAATAATATACGTATCTCTGCAATAAACTTCTTTAGCCTACTGATACGTTTAACGCCACATAGACACGTATTTAACTTGTGTATTACCAACGATACGCAGACCCGTAATCAGAATTACTGACCGTGGGCCAACCCCCCTCCATTATAAAACATAGCAATTACACACATAAAGGGAGAATTAGTACTTCAGATTTACAACACAACTTTAAAATTAGAAATATCCGAGTTCTCAAAGCTCTAATCCGACTACGATTTTGATAACATTTATTTTTATTACCTCTTCACTAAGTCATTCCTAACTATTCCTACCTCAACCGATTTCTTCGTTAAACGGAACTGCTAGAATCTCCGGGAAAGTGCAACTGGTTGTCGCCGCCGCAGCTGGGTGTGGGCGATGATGGTGGGTCGAGAGAAGCACGAGACGCTGAACTGAAACTGCTTGAGCTCCGTTCTTCACGCTTCATAGCGACCGCTAGACGTAATCGCTGGAAAATTAAGTCGTAATGATATGAGTTATTGGTATTCCATATAATAATAAAATTTTAAACGCAATCTGAAAACTGTGTTGTCAATAGTTCATTAATAAATTAATTATGCTTCAATTATTTTATACTCTTGATATATTATATTTTTACTTTCAGGTAGGCCCAAAAACAAACATTTCTTCAAATTAGATTGAGGAACATTGCGTAATAAAACTACAAAATTTGGTTTTTGAATTCTCATTTTTATTATTATTATTATTATGCAGATTCTATTATATTATAATTTTTTAAACACTCCATAACATTACCAACAAAATAAGACAGCCAAAAATAGTATACAAATTGTAATCCAAAATAAGCAAATTGCATTATGTTATTATGGATTCTGAAACTTTGGTACAATTTTGTAAGTAATCGTTTTGAAATATGACATGACGATTATTAAAATTAAAACACAAATTAAGCCAAAAACTAACAAACGATGTCTTATTTCCAAATAAAATTTTCAATAAAGTGTACTTTTCAAGTTACATAATAAGTTTGTTACCGTTTACACTATATGCTTGTAATTTTGTAAACTTTATTTTGCGCATGTGTTGGAGCAGTAAATATCAACTTGTCATTAAGTTGCGCCAAATAATAAACAGCCAAAACGCCATTAAAAATTTTAAAATAAACATTTACAAGCAGGAGTGCAGCATTTTAAATATTTGAATATTGAGTCATTGCCAGAGACACAAAAATTTCTTATGGCCCCCATTATCTAAACTGACTCCGCACCTGTTCACGTATTGCGCTATAACATACAACACATGCCGAAATAATAAATATTTCATGGAATTTAACTACTTAAAATAAAAGAAAAATGTACAAGTTGTTTTAACATTAACCTGAGACCA
>NW_023593633.1:0-21258 GCF_014839805.1 Manduca sexta
AAATTGATTTCTGGTATATGTTCAATAAACCGTTGACAGCAAGCATTATATGTGCTAGACACTAAGTTCAAACTGCCGTTTCACTTGCAATACCAGTTGCGATCTAATTTTATGAATATTAATGTATTTGCGTTATTTATCATGTTTTATGAACATAAACTTGTGATTCGTTTGTTGATTTGTTCATGTGAAACGAATGAATTATTCATCGAGTTTTTGCTATTATATTACTTTTTGCTTTTGGCCAAGTTACTTTCAGTTGATAGAATTTTCGCCCTTTCTCCTGGTGTTTTTGGCTATTTTATGAATCTACACTATTAAAGAATTGTTAGAAAATTGTGTCCATATAAATTGCGACACAAAAAAGCTGTAGTTTAACTTTCATCACACACTACAGTGGTCAATTCAAAACAGTGGCAACGACGCGGAAGGAATCGCAAATAAAATTCAGTCAGAATTATAACAAGCGGAACATTATCATCTTATAAATGCTATTACAGATATCAGTCACGCTGCGATACGTTTTGACCGAGAACGTGATAGGTGACGAATCTAGTTGAAGCCTGACGGCCACAAATTTAAAACGTTTAACAAATTACGTTTGAATGACTTGCATTCCACACCCCTGCACCGTTAAATGTATATATTTTGTCAATTGATTTTCTCTGGAGTCACTCTCAATAAGTGTTTGATAACTTTAACGTGAACGATTTTCAACAGTTCCGTTCCAATCATTGAACCTATTTTAATATTAGAAAGCAAAACAAAGTGTGTTAATTGGACGGTCGGTGTGTACAAATAATACTCGCTGTCAGTATGCGCGAATAATTACATATGCATTCAGAGTATCAGTTTTGTGACTAATATAAACAGAATATGCAAACTGTCGAACACATGACAAGGTGTTGGAAATATCGAACTGAACACACAACTCGAAGCACAGATTCCAGACCGTTTATCTTCTATTTGAGATTTCGAACATGGCGGATATCGAGGAAGTCATGTAAGGTGAAGGGAATGCGTTGCAACTTATTAACTGATGTTTTTTTTAACGAGTACAGTATATCTGACTCTATTTACCCATTAAATAACAAATTTATTTGTAGCAATATGCAAAACCAGATACAAAAGTAATGCAAAACATAAATGTATACATAAAGATATACTTCATATAAGGTATAATCCCGTGAAAGCCACGCATTAAATGCGTTATAAACCTTGACAGCTATATCGTTTTGAATTTGGACATACAAATCAATCTAATTGTACTATTCACGGAAAATAAGCGCTTATTATATTAGTAAAAGCACGCTATCGTTTCCACATGAAAGAAATCCATGTAATGCCTTTAGACAAACGTGATTTGCAAAAATTAATAGTTGCTGCGTGTGGTGATACCGCAAAACAAATGGTATGCCGGCATGCTAAAAATATTTTTTTCTACATTGCAAACATGAAAAAATAAACGAATATATGGAGAAGCGCTTTGAAGTAGTTGGCATCTTCGGGAAGTAAATTACAGGAATGTTGCCTCAGAAACGACGATTGACTATTCCAAAAAGTAGAGCAAATTATAAGCTGTATTCACTGATTGAAATGATTTTATATGATTGAGATAAACAAGTACTCGATATTGCCTGCAATTGAAACTCACTTAAGATTACAGTTACGATCCTGAGGGATGGCGCCGTGTCCAACCTGGTCGCAACCGCTAACTGCAAACTGTAGTTATTATAAACATGCAACAAACTCTAATAATTGAAGTAAAATCCACTCACCGAGCCGCTCACGAACAGAAAAAAAATCCAATACGTACCTGAAACAAAAAGTAACGGAACAGGTTAAAAATAATTTGTAAACCGTGATGTCATAACATGAGCGAATTCCGTTTCGCATGCAATCCAAAATGCTATTACATCGGTTGCCCCGGGCGAAAGTTTACCGGTATTACTGACCTGTCTATTCATTATAAAGATAATCGAAAGTGAAATTAATTCCAAGCGGAGATTATTTTGACAGCGGTTTTATTAACAAGTGTTTTGACATCACTTTTGCCCTTTTACAAATTGATTCGGAACGATACCTATCGAATAATGTATTGAATAGAGAATCATTTGAATAATATATCATTAATTTATCTATGCTTGAATAACGCAATGCTAACAAATAGACGACATACTTGAAATGGATTCTTGTGATTTAATGAAGATAATCGTGTTTGAAGTGATGACGGTTGATTCTTAGTTTAATGAAATATATTTATAGGTGTTACGTAAAATTAAAATATCTTCGATCTTTTCGTATTCGCACCAAACACAAACTTTTGGAATATTCAAATACTTTACAAATATAAAACGGTTTTTTTAATATAGATTCGTACGCTTAAGTTTAGATAGTTCATTGACCTTGTTGTACATAAGTTCAAGTGAAGATATGTGAATTAATATGAATTAATTCTCATATCTTCACTTGAATTATATTGCTAGGTTAAGCATTCTAACAATGTATTTTAAAATAGACACGGAAATACCAAGACTCCCTGCAGACCAATTCAATGCTACCACATGGTGTTTGATTGTGGATAAAACTTGTAAAGGCTACCGTTGTTCGAGTTACCATTGTCCGAATAGAAATTGAACAAGCAGAAATATGAGCTATTTTAGCGGAGTTTATGATTATTTCAAAAACTATTCAAAAATTATTAAGTCCTGAAATCTAATAGCGGAAGAAAATCGCATTCAATATGACATTCAATTATTAATATATATATATATATATATATATATATATAACATATAATCTAGGAGAATTATTTTTCTTTTTTCTAATTCTCATTTAAGTCTCAAATTGGCTAGAATATATTTTATGTAAACATGTTTTATTACACAATACGGTAAAATGACTCCACTGCAGCTAATAGTAAGTGGAGTGGTGTCCAATAAAATGTCACTGACGAGAGACGATTACCCCTTCGACAGTCGACACAATTATGCCGGCCGGTTAAAAACGGATACACAGGCTGATCCCGGAACGCGACGCACTCACATGGGCCGATGTGGCGGGTTTTAACACCTTGTGTACTGTGTTCGCTATCAAGCGGATATATGTCCTACCACCTGCAAACATGTTTATTAAGATATAAATACATTCACAACGACGACTGTCTCTCGCGGTTAAACGGTATAAATATTCAAACTGTGACTACTTTGAATATCCAAACAGATTTTATGCACGTTTTACGTAGGCCTGTCCATAAAATACATTGGTGTCATAGCTTAATTTAAGCCTTCACGAACATATATTTTGTAGTGATATACGATGCAAAAATAAGTTCTAAAATCTACTATGTAAAGAAGTAATTCCTATATCATGGTAGTACAGATGATACTTTCATTGGGATCGTAATATTAAGTACAGAAAGTATGAGGTCATGAGAGCATTGAAAAGTTTTCGTAGGAAATGAGTGACTGGCAACACCACATTTCTCTGGATTTCTTTCATCCATTGCAGAGTGTTATGTTTGTTTTATGTTCCACACGATCTGATACCATATTTTATTTGTTACAACGCCAGCACGTAGACATTTTAACAGCACTATTAATCTTTACAGTCCAACAAACTTTAATTATTTCTCACGAAGTACCATAACTTTAACTTCACTTTCGTAAAAATGTTAGTGCGAAATGACCGAATATTTGCACGTATTTTTTATCACTCCATTTGTTCCGTTAGTCTGTTTTAGATCGAGTATGGAGTTAGCCCACGCTACAGTAATAGTCGTAACATAAACGATTATATCTTATGCTTATCAAGATAATCTGGACCAGAATTTATCCAGTTTTAGGCGTTTACACCACACCTTTCTAATCATAATGTTAATAAACGGAAACCAGTACTGCATGAAGTAAAAGCGCGTAGGGAACGAGATGATATAAATAGAATAGTAGTGATGTTCGAATCTGTAAATTTACAGTGGAGTTCACAAATTTGTTAATTAATTTATGTATTTAGCTTCCATGTATTGAAAAGGTATATGATGTTAATTACATAAACTTAACGCTAAAGTAGACACATATTTCAATTTATTTAATAATCACTTAATTGGTGCAAATGAAGGTTTATTAGTTGTGAAATGATATTCGGTTCCTTAGAATGGATAAAGAAAATTATGATTGAAATAAACGCAATTGCTAGGGTTTGACTTAGTATTCATCATAATTTCTCACTTAATAGGGGAAGTGTAAACTCAGAGAAGTTAAATCGGTAGTTACACTGTTGCCTAACTTTGCGGTTAAGCTTGTGTTTTGTTTAATAGATAATTATTTCGTTTCACATGTAATCCGCAGTGACTAAGGCATTCCCTTTCTTAAAAACAGCAATTACTCCAAGGATTCTAAGGTTTAATACTTCCAGGAATTATTTTATAAGCCTTGAACCTGACAGAGACACCGGTGTGATTCAGTCACGACCCGACAGTCACGGATTCACTTCTACGATAATGTAAGGAGTTAGAACTATTGTGTGGGACATAATAAAGCATGGAACATTCGACTTATATTGGTAATAATTAAAATTAAAACTCCTGACATAGGTACATATAAGAACCTAGTTCAAAAGGTTGTACCATAACATTATGTTGTAATTACTGGTCATGAATAAAGTATATTATTATTATTAAATTAAAAAAATTGCGTTCTGTAAAAATAGCAAGATTATACTACTATTCGACTGATTGACAACTGCACATTACGCTACGGATTAGAGAGATTTGGCATGATTAAAGTTCATATAGAGGTGTGCAGCAAATAAAAATTATTTAAAATACGTATTATAACTATTAAATTCGACGTTTAATTTCGGCCACGGGACGACCACAAATAAATATAAATTGCAAATGGCGATAAAAAACATTTTTATTGTCATTTAGAATGACAAGCACGTTAATTTTGTTATTATGAATAATTTATTAGACATCATATTAAAACTTGAATGTCATCATTATTATAATAATACTAAAATTACTTCCTACTTATATTTTAAATGTGAAAGTTTGTGACATTATTGAGATTTGGGTTAGGCATAAATGCGTCATATGTTAAACATATTTGGTTGAAATTTGGCTCACGCAGACAATATTATCTTAGATAAGTTTAATATAATCCCAAAAAAAAAACATATTGGGACTTTTTTTATAAATTTAGTTATCCCACGCGGCAAGTAAAAAATAATAATATAAAGTCCCGTAAAGTATTACTTATGATGTACAATTTCATGAAGCGTTTATGTGGCTTGCGACGTGCATTATTTGAGTGGTCGGAACGGAAAAGCTAAATGGTTATGGTAACCGTACATAAATATTACTTTATTCATTATATTTATAATAGGTTTGCACACAACAGTATTTATTTTTATGTTTACTGTGTTAAGTTTTAAAAACGTCTTATATATTCTACAACAAACAAAATCATACATCACGTTTATATCCCCGCAGGGGTAGGCAGGGGTTCCACTACGGCATTTTTCGCCTGTGTGTATCGTTTTATAATGTGATACAGGGCGAGCCTATCGCCATGTCGGGCACAAATTACGGACTTCGCCCTTATACTGAATACAAAAACCCAATATCAGTATGTCCGACCCAAGACCTCAAGGCGTTGTTGTACCTCGCACGCAATACAATCATACCAACGAGTCAAATCATCTACATATCTTAATAAAAAATAAAATACAACTCTTTAAAATGCAAATCGCAACGAACCAGTTAATTTTATGCGTTAATTAAAACCTTATGAATTAATCAGCCATCTTTGATAAAAGCAATCGCAGATCGCATCCCGCTCAGTGAATTTTACAAACAAGACTTGCGAAGGAAACCGTCTCATCACTCATAGATGCTCGAGACTAAACACGACTTGCCAGTGAAAAAGTAGACGTGATACTATTAAATTAACGCTCTATATCTATTAATAATTTAATTAAAAACTCCGTGTACAATGTTGATAGAATTCGCTCCACGTTATAATTACGAGCTTTTACTGCCAACTAACTGATACGTATCGCTGATGAGTGCACCGTAAGTGGAAAATCAATATATTAATGCAGCGGATCCATTAGAATACTAGTTTTATCGAGTTTTCTCGTGGCGCCTTTTAAATAAGGAAGCGCGTTACGTGTCTTGCATAAAGTCGTCCTCCGTAACTAGCCGTCTCTTCCGTCGATCATCGAAGTTCCAACGGCATCTGTTCAATAAAGCACTGTGTCAACTAGCGGTATGGACGTTTTTCTTTCACCTTGTACGATCCGATACGGCTCGAACGATTGGATAAACTACGCTTAATCACGATTTTTCCTGCATTTTTTGTCAACTATACTATCACCTTCGAAGGCACTCAAAGTTCTGTTAATGACCAACTAAGTTAGGCGGTTAACGCATAATCGTGTCAGAAACAATTTACTAAGTCTACAGTTAAGTTGATCGGGGGTCGCTAAATTACATACTTAAGCAGTTAGCAGTAGAACGTGAGCCATTGAGCGCTAAAAATACAATTTAGAAGGCGTGAGGTACAAATTAAAACCGCACGTAGACGTAAATGCACATTTATTTGGAGAATATGACACGTATTGACGATAAATAGCTCAAGATCTGTTAGCGCAAAAAGCGTGTAGCCGACACGACGCTTAAATGGCAACAACTCGCTTATGCCACTAACTGTAACTGGCCAAGTATGGTGATATCACCCGCAATGGCCAACGGCTGTTATGTCGATTGCATTATCATTTCCTCAGACGTGTTTCTAACTCTTTTATCTACCTATTTATTATTCAAGATTTGCTTGTGATTATTTTTAAAGTTAGATTGGATATTTTATCATCTTCAAAGGTAAGTTTTAATGTTTTCCGCTATTTTTATTTTTATCTTAAGCTTCACATACTTTGCATGCTATAGACAGTGCAATTGATAATATTCTAGAATTAAGATTTATTAGCATCAAAGATTATAATTATAAAGTTAATAAAACCCATTTGTGACATATCTGGAATGGAGTCTAATACGACATCGATATATTGAAAATGTTATCTTTCGGCGGATAAGTCAAATTAAACGAAACAAATGAGATTTTATATAACAAAACATATATTGTTAACTAACGTAACTCGAATTATAAATAAGCAAATAGATCACATTTAATAAAAGTGTAACGTTTTCACCGCCATAGAGAAACATGTAACGAACTGCACTACAATTACTCGGAATCGTTTTAATTGTAATAGAACGTGGGAATCCATTCGATAGCTGAGCGAATCGAACGCGAAACTAAAACTTACAATCGAACGGACCATTTCATACGGTTCAAATTAATATTATTACATTTCGCGGTGTGATACGCGTAGATCCGCTATGTATTCACGGATCTCGGAAACGTGACCGCCCCTCTTGTTTGTATTGCGGTTGAAATGAGTGTTACACGAAAGTTGCCCACACTGAGTGTATACAATTTCACTCGGGTCAAGCTTGATTATATGTCAGTGTGTTGCATCGCGGAATGAATGCAAAGGCCGTTCGCGAATTGATACTGATGAGTATTCGCGTCACGTTTGCGAAATTCGCTTGCGATCGGCGCGTGCCGCCGGCCTTAGTGGACTACAAATGGATTGTTTGTTTACCTGACGCGAGTGGATTTGTTTGTTCTCACGTATTTTTTCCCTAGAAGTGTTGTCTCGCTAGAGATAGCTTTTCGCCACGTTTAGCTATTTTGTTTTAGACGTGGACCACATCTTAATTCTAAAAGGGTCGTTCAATATCTTTGTTTTAAGAAAATAACGTATGTAGAATAATTATTTGGTTAAGTACGTTTTAGTACAACCGTGTATTACGTTCAGTAAAGCATTTTGATAATAATATATTATTTGATTAGAAATTTAAATCAATGTGAATATAAAACACTACTCATTAGCTCTTAATTAACATTTCTATGACCAATATTTGAATGTAATCAGTGCTCACTGTGTCACTCTCACAGTATTCCTAGTAACAAAAGAATAGCGACAAGTGAGTTATCATAGAAAACGATCAGAAAAACGTGCGCCGCACACGACTCCTCATATCACTATGTGACCATCTCGGTCAGTTTAGAAAGGATAAAAGGATTCACAGAAGACTTCTTGTATCTCTCGCCTATTGTCTTATCTAACCTTTACCGTTTTCTCTGGTATATAGACGGTTATTTCTCTGAAACTAAATTACGAATTTCAATCTGCTTTTGAAGTCACTATTGAAGTCGTAGATTACTGATAAATAACTTAGTAATTTATCTGCAGGGATACTTTGATGTTTCGTGACACTTGAACTTGATTTAATTTGCGAAGAACAAAGAAAAAAGAAGAATGTTTTTGAATAATGGCCCTTAATAATACAATTATATAGAGGCATACGACCTTTAATTAGATTTAAGCCATTAACAAAAATGATAAAAAATATGATCACTTACTTTTAAAACATAGAAATAAAAACAACGCAAATTATATAAATAAGTGCAATTATCTTGTTGCTATGGGCTTTTTTTTCTTTGCATTATTTAGTCAAAGCATATTATATTTACACTATTAGGATTAGCATCACAGGAAAGTCCGTTGAGCACCGCACACGTGATTAGTTTAAGTATGCGTGTAGAAAATTACTACAGCGGAATAATTTGTTGCGTTTTACATATTCCGAGCCGATAGGATGTTTCCAATTGCTTCCCATCTCAGTTTGTATAATGTTGTGCAACAAACAGAACAAGACGTTATTCTTGGGTGTGTTATTCTAGTAATTAAATGTAAGTACGAGGTGTGTTTTGCAATTAGGGATTGGCCGTGGGTGGCCTATAAATACTGCTTAATTATCACGTGTATTCCACGTAAATAGGCCGTATAGGCCTCAGCCTATGGGCGGCAGCCTCTCGGGGGCGGCAGATTTCAGAGGACGCTCACTCGATTTAATCAATCATTATTAATTTAGCTTTCCATAATACAAACAAATGGAAAATTATGGAGTATTTTAGAAACCTACATACACACATACATAGGTAAACCTACGTACGTGGGGGGGCGGAAATAAAGTGGCCTACACTCATAAAAAATATAAATCTGGCACTGGTATTCCATTAGTTGTTTTGCTGACTTATCAAAAAATTGCAATGTTCTTAGCATTCAGGATAGACTTATTAATATGCCTATTGGTCAATATCTCCTTTGAAGGATCCCAAAATTATCTAGTGATCACTGAGCCGTGAAGGATCCAAACGCTACTGAATCTTGATCGAGAGGTATAATGTAAATCCCTGATGGTATCAGCAAGTTGATAGTCATTGTATATAAAATATCTGGCAAAAACATAGTAGTTATATATTAAAAAAATATGCTCTATTCATCATCTATCATTTTCCAATTCTATTAGAGTCCTGTGTGATAAATATAAAGAAGAAATGAAAACTCCGATAGTCAGGAAGTCAAACGACTATTTTGATTCAAACTCAATGAAAGGGCACGAACTGTTTACAAGTCAACGATATACTTACACAAAGAAAACGATGGCCTCAAAGACAGTTTGCTGTCAAGTTCACAAACTAATGAAGCCCTTAAAAGGTTTTGTGTGCTTGTTATGAGGCCACCGCCCACAGTTATTCGAGAAATTCTGATGATTGTAAAATACTTGACATAAAACGAATAAGATAAATCAAACTTGAACGTTTGACAAAACGTTGGCCCAAAAATACCGAGGCTCTGAGTACCATTCTCGCTTTCGCTGATTTATGTTCGAGTTCTTATTAGTTGTGATAATAATTTACTAACTGGTGGGGAAATTACTTATTGGTTTGGTGTAGTAGGTGTTCATATCGTTTTAAATCACGCTGAATGATGCTTTTATACCTTATTGATTGATTATTGATCAGGAATGTGGTTGAGTTTTGAATACAAACGTTACATCATATCTCAGTTCATCTTTGAGAAAACAATATAAACAGGTTCGAATATCATGAGAAAGAAAAGGACCCGAAGCTAAATATAGCTACTAGTATCATTGATTTAGGAATCAATGATAAGAGTAGCTATATTCACTTGTATTGTAATATGTTACAATCATTATACAATCCACTTTGAGATTGCCAAAACTTGTCACATAGGATGGATATGCCTTTTCTTTAAACTTGCATGGCAAATTGTGCCCACTGCACCTGATTGTAAGCGAATTACGGTCCAACAGTATTTCGACTGACGAGAGATGGTTACCGTTCGGCAGACGACACAATTATGCCAGCCTGTTGGAACAGGATATACATAGACTGATCCCGGAACGCGGCACACTTACATGGTCCATTATGGCGGGTTTTAACCACTTGTGTACGGTCGCTATCCGGGCGGATATAAAATATATTCCACCACCATCAGCCTTCAGCCTTTTGATACAAACCGTTGGTATAGTATAAACTTTAATAATGTATATAATTATAATAATATCAGCCCTGTATTATATACTGTCCCACTGCTGGGCACGGGCCTCCTCTACTACTGAGAGGGATTAGGCCTTAGTCCACCGCGCTGGCCTAGTGCGTATTGGTAGACTTCACACACCCTCAAAATTCCTATAGAGAACTTCTCAGGTATGGTTTTCTCACGATGTTTTCCTTCACCGTTAAAGCAGGCGATAATTCACATAGGACACACACATATTTTTTTTGGAAAAGTCAGAGTTGTGTGCCCTGGGGATTTGAACCTGCGGACATTCGTCTCGGCAGTCCGTTCCACACCCAACTAGGCTATCGCCGATTAATAATGTAATAATGTTAAAATTGCATAAAACTAGACGCCACATTTCACTTGTATAAGACAGTACGAGTATCACCGCAAGAATGTCGTTAGCTTGAAACGTTGGACACAAAGCATTACGGGAATTTAATGGCAAGGAAAATTGCACAAAATTATATGAATCTGCTCGTGTAATTTTCAAAGTATCCATTTCATTTTACCAATCCGAATGGGCAAACAATATGCCCATATACATTGTAAGGTTGCCGGGAAATGTCTGCTTCTATACGGTTGTGTTTAGGTTAAAATTCAACTATCGCTATAATTTATAATTCCATGGAATTCTTTATTTTGACTAAAGCTTGCGATATATTGAAAAAAAAATCAGAAAAATATATTTTAATTGATAATTTCACACGTGCTACGAAGCATGCGAATATTTACACTCTTACGGCACAAATGTAGCTTATAATTTTACAAAATTTACTTCATTCCTTCCATTCATATGAGCGACAGTAGCGCTTGTCTTTATGACCTCTCTTAAATCTCCAACAAACATTTACATACATAAAGCATAACATACATGAGACACAGTAACCTACTTTAAACCCAAGCCACGCACGCGTAATACCCGCCCATCGACAGCACAAATTAAGGAGAAAGTTCGAAGGTCACCCAACCCTAAGGTCAAAGGACAATTCAATAAACATTACACAGCAAAATGTAAAAGTACAAAAGGCTTCTATAATCGGTGAAAGCGAATGATCTCATCACTCGGTCTGATAACTTAGATACCATTGTGAATCCAACAATAAGGGAGAGTCGAGTGCATTGGTATGGGCTTTTCATTTACCTAAATGAGTTGCTAGATGTAAACCGTCGTAGATCGGTTATTAGGCATCGGCCGGTAGCATTGTACGGGCGCGTCCACAATGGTGCTTTCACGCGGCCTTTGTGCCCGCCTTTGAACTGTCAATAAAGATATACCACGATGGTAGTAATGACCATGAGTCATTAATTATCATTGACGATTTGGAGTTCGGTCTAGAAGGGAGGATAGTTTTGTTTGATTGCATTGTGTACTTTGTGTATCGGCAATTAAGTTTGTTTTACAGCGTTCTCGGATTCCGTTGTTTCTTAAGATAAAAAATACACAGAAATTTAAATTTTTGTAACATATTATAAATCTTATCTTTTGAAAAATCAGAACGTTTCGCAATATATTCATAAATGAATATTGGTTTAATTCAATTAATATTCATTACTAGATGACCCGGTGAACTTCGTATCACCTACATACATTTATTATTATTATTCATCGTGGAACGCAATTTTGCCATACCAATACGTATGTTATCATTATCTGTCTCCCGTTAGTCAACAGTACGGCTTGCACGTGAAGAAGCTCGTCGCACATTTGATAAACTTCGACGATCTAAGTCATCTTCTCCGTGGCATTTTGCGACAATAACATTAAATAAAGTTCTCACGCACTGACAAATTGATGATAGATTTTAATAATAGTCTTGAAATTTATTTATTTATTTTCTATTTTTAAGAACCCACTGACACTTTTACACTTTATTTATTTCTGAAATGTTTTGTATTTGAACAAAATAAACCAAAGAAATCGGACCTCATAGTACAACTATGAAACAGACAAATTTCTGAACGCACCTATATATATGTGACAGCCAGGCCAATTCTTTATTTCTAAAAAGACAAAAGACATCGAATATTTCATGGCTAGGAACATTTTGTATTGAAAACTTATATTGTCGTTTTTAATATTTTCCGTTATTTATTATTTATGTTCGTCACCGTTTAATCCATCCCTGGACTTCCACAATTAATTCAAAACCATAATTAGCCAAATTGGTTCAGCCGTTCTCGAGTTTTAGCGAGACTAACGAACAGCAATTGATTTTTATATATATAGATTTATTCGTAGCATCGATTTCTTTACATAAAATTTGCAATATTATTAAACAGGTGTTAAAGTACTCTATTAATAATGCTGCTATTGATGATTATTTTATCGCACGATATAAAACTCGTAGATATCTTTTCTTCACACTTTATTTTGTAGAAAACAATATCTACATATTTTATTAATATACTTTAATAAATTTGTATATATTCATTTAATTCGGATAATTCATAACGTAAATAAGAGAAAAAATTACGGGTTGATCTAAAACATTTCGTTCCATTCTTTTAATATAAATTGATGGGAATCTTTGTAGGCTATAAATATAAAATTTAACAATGATACGAAATGTACAACAAAAAATCAATACGAGAATATTAGCATAACATTACCGATTATACTTACTTATTATTTCCATTAGAATAATACTCGTTTTAATGTTAGTTTTCCGTTGTGTGTAATTATTGTGTATATTTTATATTCCATCGATAATAAATAATTATTAAAACACCACAAACAAATAATAGACGCAATCAAAATAATGTAAGAGTTTAGACACAGCAATGTAAAACCACAATATAATAACATAACATTTATATTTACTGTTTGTGACCAAAGTTACGACTTTGTGGGAGCGGTAATCTATACTTCTATACTATTATATAAAGCTGAAGAGTTTGTTTGTTTGTTTGTTTGTTTGTTTGTTTGTTTGAACGCGCTAATCTCAGGAACTACCAGTCCAAATTGAAAAATTATTTTTGCGTTGGATAGCTCTTTGTTCGTGGAGTGCTATAGGCTATATATCATCACGCTATACCCAATAGGAGCGGGGCAGTAATGGCTAATCTCAGGAACTACCGGTCCAAACTGAAAAATTCTTTTTGTGTTGGATAGCCCTTTGTTCGTGGAATGCTATAGGCTATATATCATCACGCTATGACCAATAAGAGCGGAGCAGTAATGACTAATCTCAGGAACTACCGGTTCGAACTGAAAAATTATTTTTGTGTTGGATAGCTCTTTATTAGTGCAGTGCTATAGGCTATATATCATCACGCTATGACCAATAGGAGCGGAGCAGTAATGACTAATCTCAGGAACTACCGGTTCGAACTGAAAAAATATTTTTGTGTTGGATAGCTCTTTATTAGTGCAGTGCTATAGGCTATATATCATCACGCTATGACCAATAGGAGCGGAGCAGTAATGGCTAATCTCAGGAACTACCGGTTCAAATTGAAAAAAAAAATTGTGTTGGATAGTTCTTTGTTCGTGGAGTACTATGGGGTATATATCATCACGCTATGACCAATAGGAGCGGAGCAGTAATGGCTAATCTCAGGAACTATCAGATCGAACTGAAAACAATATTTTTGTGTTGGATAGCACTTAGTTCCTGGAGTGCTATAGGCTATATATCATCACGCTATGACTAATAGGAGCGGAGCAGTAATGGCTAATCTCAGGAACTACCGTGTTTGAACTGAAAAATATTTTTGTGTTGGATAGCCCTTTGTTCCTGGAGTGCTATAGGCTATATATCATCACGCTATGACCAATCGGAGCGGAGCAGTAATGAAACATGTTGCAAAAACGGGGAAAATTATTAGTTTTGAGAGCTTCCGTTGCGTGCGCTGCGTAAACGGTTAAAGTTATGCAACAATGATGTATGACGGGATTATTCCTCTTAAAAGTTCTAAAAATATATTATAAAACAAAGTCCCCGCTGCATCTGTCTGCCTGAACGTGTTAAACTCAAAAACTACCCAACGTATTAAGATGAAATTTGGTATGGAGACAGTTTGAGAGGCTCCCGGGAAACTACTAATTTTATAACGGAAAACTTTAGCCTGAAAAACTTTATAACGCGGGCGGAGCCGCGGGCAAAAGCTAGTAAATATAATATACGTAATATTACATTTCAGCTTAAGCATAGCGATATTATTTAATATAAGAATCTTCAAAATCAAAACAATAAACAGTTGCAGTGGTGTCGGAATCTAACCTTTAATTCCAAGTAAACACATTTAGCATATTATTTCATTCGCTGCCTAGGTTTAACACTAAGCCATCCGTCAATTTACCAATATTTTTTTCAGCAATGGAAATTTAAAAAAAAATTACCGATATAAATATACATCCATAAGAAAAGTTCGTAAATTGCTAGCTCAATAGAATCGTGAAAGATCAAACTCGTCACAATCTTAGCAACAACAAAATAATCCTAAATAACTCGTTCAACAATCAACCCATGGCACGTGACATCAACAGATAGAAAGGGTTAACTTAACCCGAATGCAACAATATCCCGTTAGTCACAAATTCCGAGACTCACAACAGACGCCGTTGAGCCACCGATGGGTAATTTGACTTCATATTGTGTTCAGAAGGGCCCCGGAGCCGTGAAAATAACTGAGATGAGAACATTCGCGTCCAACGGACCGGAAAACGTTCTAATTAGAAACACGTGAAAAAACTTAAAACTGGATGAAATTAGTGGAGACTAGGCGGCGATGCGCCCGTTTAATAAAATTTAATTCGATAATAGTATCGTTTCGTGATTTTATATTTTAGTTTGTAAACATAATTAGTTTCAGAAAGACGGCGCTGACCTACTTTAGATATGTTAAATGCATATAATTTTTGTAGTATTATAATTTTAAAGATTTTTTTTACTTTTCAGATTAGAGTTAGACTGTTGAAAGAATTAAACATTATATAACATTAATATTTTATGACATAATGTTATCTATGCCGTTTGCATAATTATCTTCTACTGTACTTTATGGTTAAATACTCAATGTGTTTCATTTCAATTCAAATTGTGGTACGTTAATAAAACGGTTTCCAATTCTGTCAGAGTATGATTTTGACATAGGCGTCAAAACAAATCTAGCGGAAATCTTGCACATACTTTTGCTGAGACATGATACATTCATTTATGGTGAGGCGATAAATATAAAATAATATTTGTCTTTATTTTTAAAGATTGATAGTGTGAACAGCCCTTAACCCAAGGATTTATCTCTAAGGCATCGCTTAGAGAAAGACGTCATACAACACATAAATTCATACATTACCCAGTAATCCGCGCATAATGTGTGGATTAAAATATTAAATAACTGCCTTCAGCGGCACGAAGCACTAAGCTTTCTACTGAGCCCTTTGTTCAATTCACCGCGAGCGAATTCGACCATGAATGGTTCTTGTAAAATAGGGGACACAGCGAACGGTCCAATCGTTGGGTAAAATTGTATATCTATGAATTGAATTAAACTATTGTGTATTTTGGGCCTGCTGCTTGGAAGACGTCCGCACACACTTCAAACGAAACCTGCGTATTTCAACTAAACTCATAGTATTCAAAACGGTCCAATAAAAATTGGAGCAAATTATGTATTAATGGGAAATGCAGAGATAAGCATCAAGTAGCAAATAAAGTACATACATATACAAAATAATGGAATATTCTAAAGTATAGAATGACAATATATCTGACAGATATGGGCAAGCACTAAAGGCCGACCTAATCCTGAAAAGTACAAAACCAATTCCAACACAACAATTGTAGGCAATGCTTAGAGAAGCGTAATATCCGATACCAAACCCAGAAACGGAATCGGTGGCGTGAGAATGGCCACGGGTCACGGACCACGCTGATACGACGCTCACGAGCTGCACCGTACTGGTAAATGTGGCATGTGTGTTGATCTTCAACTGTTTTGAACGGTGAAGAATTTCGCGAATTTACTCTGATGTCAATATAGGGTGTTGATTTTGCGGTGCGATCTCAAAAGCTTGCTAATTTCTAAACGATTGCACACATGAAATGGCATGAATTTTGGAAAATAACATGTATAAATTTAAATGAATTTATATAATTAATGCCATCATAATTTATAAATGATTTAATTATTTTTTTTTCATAAATCTCAACTGGTAAAACAAACTTATTTCTTTTATAATGCATAATTTTTTGTATCTTTTATATTAAATGATAAGTAGTTATAAATCGGCAATTATGCTTTGCAAATGATTACACAGCGGCTGATTAATGCGGCGGAAACATCAAACGGGCGGTTTATAATTAGAAAAATTAAGTCTCATACGTATTAATTGGTATCAATATTCATAGCAAACATGTTTAGCTACATAGTATATATATTGCTCGATGTTAGATTATTGGCACGATTTTTTTATATTGGCAAGACAAGGTGATTATACAGGAGCCTCATTCTCTATACTACACGTTATTTTGGTAGTCTATAACAAGCACGTAACGCACCGCGTGGCGTTTAAGCCAATGGAAATTGGCATACATAATATCATTCCACACTAATTTCACGAAGATGACTGTGTCACAAGTTTACACTGTCATAGAGAATAAGGCCCACGTATCTGTTGATAAGCATAATGTTGTCTAAACTTATTAGTTTGAACATGACAATTTTTGTCGGTTAACTGTCATCGGAATTATGTTTGGCTGCCTTACCGAGTTTATAAGGACTTATTTGGAATTTCGTAAAAACATGCCACCATAACATAAGAAATTTCACTATACACGGATTCATATATAGAATATTATCATTTGTTTTACACTAGGTTTTGGCACATAGGAGCGGTAGCACAAAGAATCCTAATTTCCTAACAGAGTGTGCATATTTAAGCGCAATAAGGTGTGAAATTTCGAATGGAACACGTTAAGCAAAACATAAAATGTGCACAACGATCATAAAACTTACTGTTAATTTTATATAGTCCGCAGTCACGATCATCGTTTCGTATAACGTACACCTCACACCTGTGTAACCCTGACAAAATTCAACTATAATGTTAGTGACCGATCGACGGGGTTAAGGGCTTTAAATTTACAGGGAATCAATTTGATAGCCGGTATCTGTGTCATGAGGTTATAGTAATCCAAGAGAAGCCGTTATCCGCGGTTCACGCGGCACCGTGAAATTATACAAACCAATCATTGAGATTTTACGCCGGCATCTTATAGAAAATCAAATGTTTTATCTAAGTTAAATAAATCCAGTTGTACAAATTGTGATTGGGTGGTTATTTCCTCGTTCTGACACGTATTGACCAATCCCACGTAAACAGTATTAACTAGGTTCTTATGACTGTGGTTGAGCTTTATTATTTAATTTATCCGGCTCAGTAATAGCGCGGATTTTATTACCGTAATTATTATTTATATTACTCATAAACAGTCATTAATGTAAGAGAAAATACAGCTACATAAAATTATTGTACGGATTAAATTGTTATAAAAAATTGCATTCAGATTTTATGAGAAAATAAGTACGCAAAACCTGTCCAAAAACATCGAGAATATACAAAAGAAATCTATTATGAGAATGGCGTCGTATAATAAACTGAAACTACTATCTCACAAGACACGAATCACGCTCAATCTGCGTTCGTTAACTACACGGTACAGCATTCGTGGTTTCACGATGCAACGCGTCCGCAAACCACTCATTAAAATTCATGGCGTAGAAGACGTCCAAACGACCCCATGTTATCTACGTCGGATGACTTCGAAAAGTTCAAAAAGCTCGCATCATGGGCGGCTAATCCGCGTCGAACTGCACAGTTAATAGGGCTGTCACATCCAAACCGACCCGGCCATATCGCTGGTCTCAAAGTTTAATATCGGGATCTTAGTAAAGATGTTTAATATTTAATGTGTTAACATTGAACCTATAACACAACTCATTGATAAAGTTTCATGTCGGGGTGTAAGTAAAATTCAATATTTAATAAGTTAACCATGAGCTGTAACAAGAAACAATGATTTGGTAAACATTAAAAAATGCTGAGGTGTATGATTAGTGACAACCCTACGTGGAGAGGTTAGAATGAGGAACACATCAGAGGCTCCGTCTGACACTGGTAGGCTCGTACCTGCCAACTTGTTTACGGTTAGCTAACGCTGAATATACGGAAATCCATACGCGACAGCATCGATTAAGCGGAATGATTAGCTGTTTCATGTTTAATCGTGTGGTAAATTTTGTAATTAGATACAAATTATTGTACGCAATATGATTTTCGTTTCAATTGCTGTGAATAAAGCACCATAATGGTAATCCCGTTATTATATTTACTTCAAAACACACCATTTGTATCTTATTATTATATCATCTTTAACTTAATAGGGAACAAATCCAGAAAATCACGTAGAAAATGTACGCTTGTCATTGTCACAACTCAGCATGTCATCACAAGATCACATGTAAATGCGTATCAAACTCAAGTACCGCTCGCGGCGACTGACGATAAAATTATTCGCGCTGTAACGGCATGAGACAGGTGAAGACATCATCCATCCATAGCGGAAACTCTTCAGATGTATTATAAAGCGTCACTGCTGAGCCCGAGACTCCCCTCGACGATTTGTGGTTACAGCCAGGAGAATACAAACGCTAACTGCGTGCTCATTTCCACTTCGGATTTAAAGCAAACCACAGCCACTTCGCATTCGAGTTAGTACCGCATGCACGCTGAAGTCAAGAGCGATTTAATAGACCATTACGATATGACAAACTGATTCAGACGTAATAAAAATTATACATCACATGTTTGCATAGAACCAGCTCGTTAAATAAAGTATTTACCGATCACAAGTCCATAGAAAAGGCGGCGATGTGTTGAATTTATCACGCTTAATGACGATGAAATTAATCTGAATTTAATCGCATATTGTTGCATACCTTGGAGTTAATCATAGTCGTAGCAGAAATATTTGCGTCGGTATAAGTGGGCTTTTGGACCGTCAACCATCACGGAAGACAAAAACTAGTGGCAGTTTCCGAGTGGTGTATAGTACGGCGTATCTGTCTCAATGGAGCAGTTCAGTTGCTTATAACAATAAGCTTTGTGGGATGCATGACAAAAAGGTTATCAACACAATAACATGGCGTTTCCCGACCTTGCATTTCACCTCGTAACTTGGCTTTGGTCGTGCGCCGGGATTCTACTTAAACGAAATGTTTCAATTGCATCTCCAGCCGTAATACCGTTGCGAGTACCGCTTAATTCGTCGACGTAACTATTGTTGTACAAAAGAAAATGAAACGCAATAACAGTTTAAGCCGGTATAATTTGAAAATAAGGACGGCCGCAACACCCTTCACAAGAGGCGTGGAGAATTATGGAATGATGTAGTTTTTGTTCCGTCGCTGTAACCGACGCGACGGTTCGATAGATGTTATTTCGTATGCAAAAAAACAATAATGAATTGTAAATAACGGTAGCATAAGAAAATAGTGAACTATTTACAGTAATATCACTGTAATATAAAAATATTGTTGGTATAGTTAACAAACCAACAAGAATGAATGACGAATATGCATTTAAAATTGCCACTTAAAGGCATGATGTTCAAAATGAACGGCGATTTGCTTATTTCAAAGCTTAATGAGTAACATTTGTATAATTATTAAGTAAGAAATTCCGTAATATAATATTCAGTAGGCACAAACGTTGAATATTTAATAATGCGTGAGAACGAATATAAAAAAACCGAAAACGTAAATAGAATTTTAAATTAGTAAACAATAGCATATGATGTAATGCGTAATCTATTTTGTAATTACCGCGAGATATATTTGCATTTTAATCAAGCAAATGTTCAATAAGAATTTCTATTAAAGAACAATCACGGGCATGATTCATAAAACATGTAGAGTTGCGTATTCCATTTCCTTGAGATATATGGTACGGAAGTTCATTGACTTTACGTTGGATTAAATTTGCAATATCCACAATCATTTAAGAACAAAGTATTTCATGCGAAAACGTAGTTTCAAATAGTAAATTAAATTGCACATGAACTTGAACATCTTAAAACAAGATGATTTAATTTACTGTTAAAGTGAAATTAGGTATTCATTACAAATAAGTAATTGATAGCTTTCCCTGTGTAAGCGCAGTTGAAGCCGAAACCAGAGGTTAGACGACGGATGTTGCGACGCATGTAGACCGTATCGGCAAGAGCAGCCGACAAAACGGCCCGTCACGCCCAACTAAACCACGCAACATTGAAAACGTAAGAAGAAATGGTAAAATGATGTGCGAAATTTGTTACTGTTACAATGGCTCATTGTTTACGCGTAAAAAAGAAAGGAAATTAACACGTTTGCAAAACACACGTTCATAACGTAAACACTTTCTTTTACATCATTAAGATAACAAATTTACAACGTTAATAAATTTAAGTATTACAACACATTTAAACACATGAGAAATGTACGAACGGTCCATATTTGTTTTTGTAGATCACGTCGACATTTTCGCTTTTCACACAATTAAACAAGAAGATTTACATTCGCTGACGACAAGTAAAATAACGCAAAGCGACGTTTGTTTGAACAGTGAAAACGAGAGACAAAACTGACCTAGATGCATTAACAGATGCTTCCGATGTGGCGTCTTTACTTAGTGAACCGTACTAGTTTTACCTATAAATTGTAACAAAACTTCACTATACTTAAGCTTACAGGTAATTTTAAAACAAGAGTTATTAT
>NW_023593634.1:0-21253 GCF_014839805.1 Manduca sexta
GTTTATAGGTTATGAAGGACTCAATCGCCTAATTGGTCTAATGTCAGCGTGTATGGATCATATACTGTGAGGGTTTAGATTGGGTTCTCAGTTGAACCAAGTAAAATTCAAGCATATTGTTCTGTAAGTACTTGTGTGGAGCTTGCTTCTCGTCAGAATACTCATCTGAGAAAACCTGGATGGATCGTAGATGCATTAGCTTCCGTTCTGCTTACCTTATGGGGGTAGAGGTTTGGGATTATGTATGTACGTTATAAAAGTTTCGGAAATAAACTAGGTACATTAATCTATACTATATTTGGCTGATGAGAGACATTGCCACATCCAAACACAGCCTACTAAACGCAAATAGCTCAAAAACGAATTACGTCATTATAAAAGAGAAATAAATAATCTTAGGACTACCGCACTGCCTAAATCCTATTAGAGCAAACATGAAAACCGGTAATAAATTAAAACAACAGTTGTAAATGAACACAAAACAGTCTGCCCATAACCGCGCCACTCGCCTAATTGTTTACTTAATGACTAATCTTGAGCCGTGACGCTGTAAAGTTTTTGGCAGCACACCCGAATAAAAAAGCAATTCTAGATTGTTCTTAAACGGTTATGCTTGCTAATTGTTCAACACTGCGGTAGTTTATTAATTTTGGTGCACGATTCATAGATGGCGCTAGTGTTTGCGTCAAAATGTAAAAAAGATGGCGAGGTGTTTGCCGGGAATTATGACTGCACTTTAGTATAAATTTGTAATTTAGGTTTATTATTAAAATAGGTAAAACTTTATAAATGATATAGTAGCGTTGAAGTAGGGAACTATGAACTACAATAATTCGGCGCGAAATAACAGCATTGTCAGTAACTATTATCTAGGTTTGAGGAGCTTAAATTTTCATTCAATTTAATAATGCATTTTTTTTACACTTAAATTTGTTTAATATTTTAATTCCGTACCCAAGTAAAAGACTGATACCTTCTTGTCGTAAAAAATATTAAATATTTATACTGAAAGCACAAATCAAACATAACCTTAAAATGATACGTCCTCAACCCTCGTATGAGAAATTTACATCTGTCTCGAATTAATATACAGGCGACCTAAATTCCTAACTTAATAGTAGCGGTTAATTTCATTATCCAAGCCCTGAATAGACTGTAACTTCGTCCTAACGTTTCGTTTCAAATGAGTTTAATATATCAAATTTTATTAATATTGCTGACTATGGTAATAATAGTTTGTGTTCTATGTAAAAGGTCCCCGAAGAGGCCATTCGGTTAGATATCACTGTATTATGGGTTTCTATTGCCTCGATGGCATTGTGTTATCAAAGTCTCAGGTTAGGATTCCGGTTCGGGCAGTGATATTGGGCTATTTTGGTCAGTATCAGCCGCGACAGGCGATAGGCTCCATCCTCTATCACTTTTTGGAACGTATCCTAAAATCAAAAGGTATCGAAAAGAGCTCTACCTAGTAAGCAGCAGTAAAAATTGTTATGTGGTTTCCACGACGTTGTAGCCAATATATTTTTCTGAAAGCCATTGCTTTGTTCATTTTACTTCCTTGGAAGTACTGCTTGCGGTAGGATGATAGCATTGTAGTTTTAGGCTCAAAGGGCATAATAATGCCCTTTTATTACTAGGCATTATATATTGTCTGTCTTAGGCTTGTAAGATTAATGCTATTATGCTATTTACATGTTAAGAGATAGAAGAACCACAGATAGATAGAAAAAAGATGTATTGTAGGGACAATAAAAATGTAGATCACTACGTATAGCGCCCTGCATTGTCCACATAAATATTCTTTAACGTTACAAACGTCTCATCTGATTGTAGCAATCCAAAGCATCACCCGCACGACGCCAGTGCCATCTAGATTAAAACAATCCAATATTTCCTACGGGAAGAAATTACAAGGACAAAAATAGTCTATGTGTTAATTCAGGACATGATCTACCCATGTGCGAAATTGCATTCAAATCCATTCAGTGGTTTTTGTGTTTACTTCTAACAAACATCCAAACGTTCAAACATTTTCACAAACAATAAGATGTTATCATAATGATATATAGTCAGGTACCTTATTCCGTTTACGGGGGCAAATCCATCTTATTGTAATCATGGGCTATGTAATTGAAGAATAGATTTGATAGCCGTATAGGTAAATAGGAGATTTTTTTATTCTTTTACTTACACCGCTATCACAGCTGTACTTCGATTACAGCACTATAAAATAGGATTTCCTGAGTATAGTATCATTCATATTACGTCAACAATGCAAATATTTTAATCCTTATTGCCGTAGAGTGAGCAATATAACACCAACATATAATAGAAGATATTAAATGATTTGCTATATACCTTCCATACGTGCCATCGCCCAAAGCTTGTTGTCGACAGAGCTTTAAAGCTCGTATCAAAGTGGAGCTTGAACATCTGTCTTATGACAACCTACACGAAGCTTAGAAATCAGTTCTCAGAAGACTTTAGTAACACTAAATTGTTTAGAGCTAACGGTTTTTATTTAAACGATGCATAAATAATATTTTAGTTGTATTCGATTGTTAAAAATATAATAAGTAATTCAAAAATTCGTATTCTTTTACAACTCGTTTTCAATAAACGATCGCAATCCCAATCTTAATCTTCAATCAGATTCCAAGAATGAACCAATAAGAGTAACTTATTTGTACGGATGTCAATAAATACTCTGTTGTGATTGGATCATTTTGAGATAGATCAATGGATTTGGATCGGTTATTGAAAATGGCGGTACGAATAAGCCACTCGTAAGTCTCTCGTATAAGAAGGAGCATCTGAGTAGGAACTAACGTCATGTCTCTTTCCACCAAACAGCAGTTTGCGTGCACGGTCGTCTTCCAGTTTAAGGATATTAAAGCCAGCGTAATAAGTCTCAAAAGACTTACCATCATAAGTCTCAGGATGACAAGCAGTGTCGCCCAGTATCGTTTCTTTCACATTTCAGTGTGGTGACATTCTTTATAGATCATATCGCCTCAATAAAAAAAGGCTACTTTGGTAATGTAATATAAAATTTGCAGGAAAAAGTGTGCTAAAATTTCCTTTAAAGGCCTGATGGTAATTACAAAGTTGTAATTTCCCCGTAATTAAGTCCGTTGCTGTGTTCTCTTCTGATCTTATTTACACTAATTATGTAAAAGGTACAGCAGTGCGTCACTTACTCCTAATATGTATGATCTTACTTTTAAATAAAGAAGAGGTATAATTTTGTTTATTATATTAAACTTGAGAAATAATTAGATTTATTTCATATAATTTGAAGTCATAAGTAAACAAGCGACTGGGTATTCATCAGCGAGAGTCCTGTTAGTCTCATTTGAAAACAAAAGTCCATAAACACCCCTAAGTACTCTGGTTTGAGTTAATGTGCATTCTTACATACATACACGTTACACACATCTCGCATTTATTCCGAAGGGATATGCAGAGGCGCAACCAGGGAAACCACTTTTCACCAAATCTGTTCCATCCTATGATGTGACAGGGGGCGAGCCTATCGCCATATCGGGCACAAATTCCAGACTCCGAGCTGATATTGAGCAGAAAATCCCAAATATCACTGCCCGACCGGGATTCAAACCCAGGACCTCAGAAGGCTGCCGTAGCGCATGCAAGTCAACTACGCCACTAAGGCAGTCTAATATAGATTAAGAATTTAAAGCAACTGTACGCTTTACCTACTAACAGAACTTGATATTTCACGTTCAGCAAATTAGAACTTTCTCCTTTCTCTTAGAAAAGTGAATATTATAACCAAGTCACGTAGTTTCTGTAGAGTTAATTTTTTCCTTCATAACTGGGTTATCTTGTTATGAGCGAGTGATCAAGAGTTTAATGTATATCGTGGACGATTTAAATTTACTTTATATTAAATAAGAGAGAAGCTTGCTTTATGATTAAGTACATGATAAGAAGGAATCTAATTGTTAATAATTTTTTTTCTCTTCTCTTTTTATCATGTACTGTAGTTTTACCTTAAACTGATTTTGAAAAGAGCAACACCAGAGTTTCTTGACCGTTATTCTCTGGTGAGAACTGCTTTCCAAACTGATGGTATAGTTAATATTGACCGAATCTAAATAATGTATAATATTTTACAGATTTAAATAAATCATTTCAAAAATATATATTTATATATTTTTAAAAGCCCTTTTTTACTCTTCTTCTTTAACAAAAAAAAAATGCCTATAGAAATATTAAAAAATGAATCACCTTCCGATGGCGAAGTTCAAGACCCAAGCCACCAACGGTTAGGGATTTAAAGTAAGGAATCTCCTCACAATGTGCGCTCTGTCCAGTAATACTCTCTTCTGCTTCTAACTTCCGACCCAATGGCCAATTGAGAGCTTCTAAAGATGTTGGTCGAGGCTCTTCTGTACCCATGCGCAAAAACAACAATCGGGACAATTATTGTAGAGTCCATAGTCCACATGTCAGTAACGTCATGTGCCAAGTCTAAATTTTTAGACATTTTATCTTTTTCGGCCTTAATAAGGTTATTATCATGCGGAATGGTGAGATTCATTATTTTATATATGCAGATTAGACGATGATGGCATTTTCTACAAGTGTATTAAATCTAGTATGTACTTTTTATTGTATCGATTTTTTTATTGTATTAAGGTAAACAGATTCGAATAAATATTTTTTTATTGTGAATCCAATAATAGTAAGTTATTTGTGATGTATTCATCATAATTATTATTTCTATTGCTTTGTTACCGGTATTATCAAAAACAAACAATCATATTACACAACGATTATTAAAATTAATAAATGGACAAGATGTGTCTATACTAAAAGCAAACTTATATTTAGACATTCACATGCATCGTATTCGAACCAGTTTAGCTGAATATGCAAAGTATATGCTAAATAAGTTCCGAGCTCGCTCGTGTGCCAAAAAGACTTCGTTTACCGCTCAGCGGGGACATGAATGTCTACAGGACTTGGTTTTTAAGTCTATAGATTTTTAAAGCTTGGTCTACAGAGGTCATATGAGTTTATCTTTTAACTTATTTTTATTCATTCGCTTTTTATAAATTGGCCTGAATTTGATTCGCGTTTTAGGAAATTCTGTGTTATTTCTTCACGGTTTCGGGATCATATACTCCAAAATTCGTTGAAGTTCGATAGGTGATTCTTAATAAAACCCTGGCCAAATTCTTTCTCTAAATTAATAAAAAAAAACCTAGTTGATATTTCCGAAATTGGAGTCAGTACAACATTCTTTTCAATATATACAAATGATTAAATAAAAAAGAACACTAAACAAAGAAGTTAGGACGTGTGAAGGCAAAACATTACCCGAGAGTCAAATGACAATTTTCTAAACATAGCAAACATAACATAAAAGGGTTAAGGAAATAATTTCCGTGGCATGAAACAAATGCACAAACATTAAGTGAAACCAAAAATTAAAATTAACCTTGCCATTACGCGATACATGACCACCTGTTCCCTCGCCATCACACGCTGAATAAACTTAACGACTTGGGCCAGTGCTTCTCAACTTTTGTTGTTTTCAAAAATGCACACGAATTTCGTCTAGGACAGGACCTTTAAATGTTGAAGCAACGAGCAAGCTGGTATAATATAACTTTGACTACTTAAAGATATTTCAAACTTTGTAGGTTTTATGGCCTGGTAATGTGACTGCACCAAACCTAATGGCGAAGGCTACATGAGAGAAGAATCACTTGACATGCGTATTGACGTAAAAGAATATAGATAGGTCACTTTCTGCAACAATACAGGTACCTCTGTCTCAGGAAAAGCTACATTTAATTTCATCTAGGAAAGGGCTTAGGAGTGGCGCTGCGACCATAAGCTAGTTTAATACAACGTTGACTACAATAATAATATCAACCCTGTGTTCTATATTTACTGTCCCACTTCTAGACTCGGGCCTACTCTACTAATAGAGGGATTAGGCCTTAGTCCACCACAGTGGCCTAGTGCGGATTGATAGACTTCACATACCCACAAAATTCTTATAGAAATCTTCTTAGGTACAGGCTTTCTCACGATGTTTCCCTTCACCGTTAAACCAAGCGATAATTTACAAAGAATACACACATAACGGAGAAGTTAGAGACGTGTGCCCTTGGGTTTTAATCATTCGTCTCGGCAGCTCGTTCGACTCCCAACTAGGCTATCGCAGCTATTGACTACTCAGAGATAATACAAAATATGTCCGATACCCTCAAATTATCAATCTATACTCATGTTATGAAGCTGTCAATTTGATTGAACATTCTAATTTCTTGAACTACTATTCTAATTACGAAAATTATCACTAAGAGGCTACATTATTTCTAATACGGTAGGCTACGTTTTATCTCAAGAATGGAGCATGCTGCAACCACGTACCAATGTTTGTACACAACTAGGTCACCTTACCGAAATATTTGACAACCGTAACCTTTGTAATGACATAGACCCGTCTAAATGCCACCTGTGATTACATGCTCAGGAATCTGTACCCGGACCCTCGAAATTGAAACCCACATATTTTTACATCCACAGCCTTTTTTAGTTACTTTAATGGAAGCCAAGATTGCTCTGTAAAATGTGGACCGAGCAATGATTTTTTACGTTTATTACCTAATTTAAAACGCGTTTAATATTAAGGTGTGTTTTACATGTTAATTTTGTGGCATCTTTTTTAAGGAAAAAATCGTTTTTTGAATTGCCTATTTGTTTGATAGCATAGATTATTTTTAGGAGAAGGTTTTTCAGTACTTGCGTCAGCTTTTTATGAAAGTAATAGTCATGTCTATGAATAGAAAGAACGTGCTCAAAAATGGTGGAAACATTGTTTTAGCTAAGAGATTTAGGCCTATTAACAAATTACAAGTAAAGTTATTTGGCTGTTATCGTATTGAACAACTAATGGAGATAGTACGCATTTATTTGAGGGCGTAGATTCAAGTGTGACTTTTGTATTTGGTCGGCTTATATATTTATAGAACGAGTAGTATTCACACAAATTTGTGAAACAGATCGTAAAACGAAATGAGCAGAAACAACATGACTGAAAATTGTAGGAAGAAACAAGAGTTCGCAACTCTCAACTGCAATTCGTGAATGCATTAAAAAATCGAGATATTTTAAACACAGTTGTTCGAGATTTACATTTTTGACCTATAAGGAAGGAGCTTGCTTTGTCACATCTGCTGTCAAAACCTTAGCGATATTCTATGAAGTTACATCTTTGCTTAGTGCTTACACCTTTATTTTACAGATATGCTAATGTACGTGTCCAATCTTATTACTATTAATCAATAACCATGCACCAATACAGTTACAATCGATTAAATCGCAAATCGTTATTGAAACCATTAATCAAGTAAGAATTTTGATTAATTGTATATTTGTGGCAGTAAATCACGGGTCCGTAACTCAGTGTACAGTGCTAATGTGACCAAACGTGGACGTAATTAGAAACCGCTGCGTAATTGAGTTGTGTTCAGGTGGACGGTGATAGACGGAGCGATTGTCTCTAAAAATACAGGCTGTATATTTCCTTGTATCTCTTTTGATTCCTAACCTTTAAAATTTAATATTTGTATTGTAACGAATTGAAAAATATATTAAATAAGTCAATTAAGTGATGTTCAAGTTCTCCTTTGATGATAAACGGCCTGGACACGAGTCATTATCAGCTGTTTACAGTAACTATTAAATTTCATTTCTAGGTCTACTTTAACAGTGTATGAATATATTTTTTTATTGATTGAAATCGTTTTGTAATACATCGGTACATGAAATTGCACTCAACCTGCATACTCCATAATATTTCCTCCCTTAACTGGTCAAAGATCGTTAAACATCACATTACAAATAAATTATAAATGACACCACACATAACAACAAATTTAAATTAGGTCACTGTTTTGATGATTTAATTATTAAAAATAAAGAATTATTTATGAAGAATAGGAATTTGCCACATCAACAAATGTCCTATAAAACTATACATGCGAGGTGTGGTATATATGCATTACACTATGAATTCGCTAAATAATAAAAAAAAACTGGGTTGATAACTGCCACTGTTGTCAACGCCATTTTTTTATTAGTAAGCTTCAAAAATACCTGTTAGAAAGGCTTGAATTTAAACAAGATCTTGTTTGATTCACGTCTAATGTCCTCAGGTAAATGGTTAAGTATAATAGAAATACGTTTTTTTATTGCTTTGAGTGACGAGACGAGCTCGCCGTTCGCCTGATGGTAAGCGATACGACTGCCCATAATATAAACACCACCCAACACCTTGAATTAAAAAGTATTGTTCGGAATTCCACTGCGCTCGCCATCTTAAAACGTGAGATGTTAAGTCTTATGTCCAGTAGTTACACTGGCTACAATTTAATCACTACAAACATTTTTTACTTTAGATATCGTCTATACCTCATGATATAGACTTATTATTGTTAGTGGAATTAATTTCATCGCCTGTGTACCATATCCTGTCCCTCTCAGAGCTGACCACAAGCAATGCACGTCCATCGAGAGACGTAATCCGGTATGTAGCAGCGTGGGCGATGTTCGGCATTTGCTGTTTGCGTCGATGCCATCCGTAGATATTATGCGAGTTCGGAACTCCTTCTCTTTCGGTGTTTACATCTGGTGTATTGGTTTCTTGTCCTGTATCACTTATGTCTATGAACTTACGTGCTATTATGCTGTGGATGTTGTTATTTCTAGTATGTTTCTTTATAGCTCAGGATCAGGTAAGAAGACTTCGCTATTGATTCATGGCTGATTGTATTTTTAGAGGAGTTACAGTGCAAGGTGGTAGCTTGATAATCACCTATTCATTGCTTGTAAGATAGCTCTTCTATATAAAAAAAATTGCATAAATGCATGGATGTTTATGGCAATATCGGGAGACTTATTGTTTCATTATCCTCTACCCTGTAAAGTGTGAAGGAATTTTAGATCCCAATTACATATATCTCTCCAATATCTGCACTTACGTTACCACAAACATCAGCTACTAAAACCTTCCACTGCCATACAAAAAGTTGTAGTTAATTTAATAAGTCTAAACGCAGAAAAATGCTCTCACATATAATTTATAAAGAGAGCGTTAAGCCAGTATGTCAACTAAAGCCTGTAAACTGAGCTGGCTTCTGACCGGGGCCACATTTTGTAACGAAGCCTCCCCCCCCCGCTGTTTCCCACCCTATCCCGCCGCGCACGCCGTTCTATTAATTAGAACCAACGCGCCAAGGAAACACTTATTGGAGATTTTCACAAAAATTTATTGAACAATTATGAGTTTGGTTTAAGTTTTGGGAGTTAGCGAGTTTATGTTTTAGTCTGCGTTGAGATTGGTGTGTGGAATGTTTGATAGGCTTTAAATAGTTCACCGAAATTGCTGTTTTGATTGCGGAAATACTCGTTATTCCTTAGTAACAAGATGTTTATAGAGCTGGAATGGTCAACGCACTAATTTTATCTTTCCACAGGCATTGGTACAGGTTTTTGTAACGAGGCCAAAAATTTCATAAATTGTAACATGGGAAATCAATGCTATATTTAGTACGATAGTATAAATAGGATTCGTTGTTTAATGAGTTACTTATGTGTGACAAAAAGTCCGCCAAAATTTTACCCTGTTATTGCAAGAATTTTGAAAGTGAATACCCAAAGTCTCTCGTTCTTCCTAATCCAGTGATAATAATAGACTAGGCATTTCTGAGTTCAGAAATAGTTTTATGGATTTTTCCAAATATTTATTTATTTATGCACTTTATATATAAGTACATACTTATGTCGTCGGTCTTAATGTTAAAGGCCCATTTATCCGGGATTTAAACTCACAGAGTGGGTTATATACCAAAACAAATTCATTCCACATTACCTGTAAAACGGTTTGTTGGGCCAATTTCGTCCGATTGTGGGATGAAGGTCTTCAGTTATAGACACCAACCGCTATCTCTCGTACTACAGACCAAAAACCGTGAGTGTAATAAGAGATATCTACTACTTCTGATGGCGTGAAGGAAGTGAGAGAATGATAAATGTCACACGATTTATCACATGAGTTACGTAAACGGTATTTAATGCCCAACGTTCGAGATTACAGTTACATTACGGTATTTGACGGCTATTAGTATCATAAACATTAGGAAATTAGTGCAGCAAACATCTTACTTAAGCAAATGGATAATGTGATATTTGGCTACTAAGTAAACTATCGTATCTCGAAAAATTGCGATTTTATATCAAGGTACTGTTTACTATCTACAACTATTAGGGCGTGTAAAAATAAACATACTTTTTTATATTTATTTTAATGAATATTTTCATTTTTTTATTTCACAACTATGTTTCCAGTAACTTATTGTAAAGCATATTTTTAAAGCATTATTTTGAAGCGGCGATAGCCTAGTTGGGTATGGAACGGTCTGTCGAGACGATTGTCCGCAGGTTCAAATCCCAAGCGGCACACACCTCTAACTTTTCTAAAGTTTTGTGTGTATTCTTTGTGAATTATCGCTTGCTTTAACGGGGAAGGAAAACATCGTGAGGAAACCTGCATACTCGAGAAATTCTCAATAGGAATTTTAAGGGTGCGTGAAGTCTACCAATCCGCAGTGGGCCAGCGTGGTGGACCAAGGCTTAATCCCTCAGAGCTAATATTATATTATTATTTTTAAGAAGAAAAGGATGTTGTTTCATTAAGTAATGCCATGTGAGAATGATCCCGTATTTAAAACCACTGTTATCCTGGAAAAGCCTTTGGGAAAACTTTGGGTAACATTAATAAAATTAATAAGCATACGTAGCACATACGATTAAGTACAATTAATGAGCATACGACTTATTGGTCGATGACTTATTATAACTGAGTTATTAAAAAATACAACAAGATAAAAAGAATGCATAACACTACAAAAAAAAAATAACGAATTAAGCAAAATCTTTATAATACACTAACTTGTACCCGCGGCTCCGCCCGCGTGAAAAAATTGCCGCAATAAACATTTTCCTGGGATTTAAAGTACCCATAGCACTTAGGAGTAATGTTATTTCCTATTAGCGAAAGAATTTTCAAAATCAATAACATAGTTCTAGAAATTATCCCGTACAAACCTAAAAAATTTTCCTCTACCCGTAATCGCTGATGTCTCATCCTCTCTCAGTGGCTGTCCTGAGCCGAGGCCGTGACCCTTTAGAAGGTCGCCCTCAGCATGGTCACTTAAGGGCTCGCAGTGCCTAAAGCACTCACCCGCAAGACCGGTGTGTTTGTACAAGCCGGCCCGGCCAGGCTAGCAAACGTATGTCAATATAAAAAAAAAAACTTTTCCTCTTCATAATATTAGTATAGATTACATTCCGACGTATAAAAACGCAATAAAGATAAAACATCCATAAAGAAATATAACCCCATCATTCCACCATACAAAATAGCAGTTACTTCCGACATCACCATAGGCAAAAGTAAGGTAAAGTATGGCGTTTGAAATATCTTTATGATGTAGATTCAGGGGGGTAGACATAATGATAAATTGGTGTCATATGTTACTGCCTTTGCAACACGCCTTAACTATTCGTCACATAGGAAACGGTATGAAATGATAGTAAAATAGTTGTTTCAAACCATTTGTCAAAGCATCGTTAGAAAAATTGGCTGATAATTTTGTAATCGTCTTAAAAAAACAGGAGGTTCTCAATTTGACTGTATTTTTTTTGTATTACATCAGAACTTTTGACTGGGTGAACCGATTTTGATGATTCTCTTTTTGTTTGGATGTTAGTGCTTCCCGTGTGGTCCCATATACACCCTTGACTTCGGAAATACATTAGAAAACTTTTACAATGATGTCGTTAACGTACACTGATTTTAAGTAATACAAAAAAGCAAAAAAAAAACTTTATAACAAAAAGTTTTTTTTTAATTTTTTCAAACCTTGCCCTAATACCCACTTGTACCTAATACAAGAAATAATATAATATATTATATCAAATGCTTTGTAAAAGTATTCTAAAACATTGATTTACTAGAAGATAAAAAAAGAACTCTCATAAACCTGCCTTGCTCATGTAAAAATCTTTTCTCAGAATGAAAGATGTATTTTTTTCAGGATCTGAACACCTGATCATCACTTAGTCTTTCTAGATATAAATAAAGTTTAAACCGTTAAACTAAACATTTATACGCGTGCAACAACAATCAATTTCATACTACATTTTACTGGTGGTAGGTCTCTCACATGTGGGAGTCCGCCTGGGTAGGTACCACCGCAATGTTTATTTCTGCCGCGAAGCAGCAGTGTGTAGTCACTAGCGTTCCAGTTTGAAGGGAATTGTAGCCAGTGTAACTACTGGACATAATAAAACTTAACATCTCATGTCTCACGATCGCGAGCGCAGTGAAATAGCACACAATACTTTGTACTTCAAGGTGTTGTGGTGTTTCTACTGTTTATGGGCGGTCGTATTTCTTACCATCAGGCGAAAGGCAAGCTCGTCTCGTCATTCAAAGTAATAAAAATAAATATATTATAAAAATATGTTTTAAACGCGCCTCTGTTGTAATGTAATGTGTAGACTCGTGCGAGGCTGTTAGACAGCCAATTACCCGTTTAATGAGACGTAAAAGTTTATTAACGCAGGCTTTGGGTCATATATTTGAGTTACAATCAATTTAAATATGTTTTACGATTTTCTCCTGTATGTATGATGTATCTTTATTGTGTTGAACATGTTGTGTTGGTAGGATTATTTTATATCCGCCTGGATAGCGCCTGGATAGTGACTGCCTCGGTGGCGTAATTGTACTGCATGCGCGGTACGACAGCGCTCTGAGGTCCTGGGTTCGAATCCTGGGTCGGGCAAAGTGATATTTGGGTTTTTCTGATCAGTATCAGCTCGGAATCTTTGTGAATTTATCGTTCGCTTTAACGGTGAAGGAAAACATCGTAAGGAAACCTGCACATCTGAGAAGTTCTCTATAGGAATTTCGAAGGTGTGTGAAGTCTACCAATCCGCACTAGGCCAGCGTGGTGGACTAAGGCCTAATCCCTCTCAGTAGTAGAGGAGGCCCGTGCTCAGCAGTGGGCAAGTATATAATACAGGGCTGATATTATTATTATTATTATATATCAGCCCGGAGTCTGGAATTTGTGCCCGATATGGCGATAGGTTCGGCCCCTATCACATCATGGGACGGAACACACTTGGCGAAAAGTGGGTGCCTTAGTTGCGCCTCTGCATACCTATTCGGGGATAAATGCGTGATGTTGTGCGTGTGTGTGTGGATAGCGACCACCGTACACAAGGTGTTAAGACCAGTCATAGTTACTTACCTAAGTGTGACGCGTTCAGCCTGTGCATATCCGGTTCCAACAGGCCGGCATAATTGCATCAACTGGCGAGGGGTAATTCAACTCTCGTCAGCCGACACTATCTGAATCCAAATCATACATGATTTTTATAATCTAATAAACATTATAAATATACCTTATATACTGACTACTTAATCTTGTCTGTATTCTGTCCTGAGATATTCAGTATTTATGATTCAATTTGCTATGTTTTAAATAAAATTAATAGACTAAATAATAATTACAATAATATTACAGTGAATAAACAATTAGCTTAGACGAAGCTGGAAAATGAATTGTAAATATAAAATATCAGTGTAAACGATTTGGGTTTTTGTACACCAAAATAAATTTCACGAATAGCCAAATTCGGTTATAAAAATTTGAAATTTAAAGCAAAGTAAATATATTTTGAATCAACAATTCGTGATCCACGGCTGTATTAGCTGTCCATCTAATATTTGTCATTCAACGAGTAATAATGTGTAAATAAATAAACTGAAAATTATTTTCAATATATTTACTTACACATTATTAAGTTTCATATATATTTAAAATCAGCACTATTTTCTATGTTTTTTTTTAAACTAGTTAAAATTAAAAAAAAATTATAATATTTGATTATACTATATTTTACTAACATGTATGTTGGCCTAATTCCATTCAGTTACATATAAAAGAGCCTTGTGTTCAGTATAAATAAACACAGATGCTATTATTATTATAAATCATACTATTATATTGCGGCGAAACTCATTAAAATGATGAAGAATCGGCTATTAAGACTTGTTAATATCACACGTGTTTAGAATCGGTCGACGCATATTATATGGTAAAAATAGAATATCAAAATTTTGCCGACGGCAAAATAAATATTAATAAAAAGTAATTTTAATTTTACGCGCCCTAAAGCCACTACCACTACTCTAAGAGAACTCGTTGCAGTGGCAAAATCATGCTTTCATTCAGAAATATACCCATGAACGCGCCATAATCGCATTTAATTACAATATTATCAAAAATCAGAAAACTTAAACCAAAATTTTTTGTGAAAATATTAGTTATTAATAATGATTTTTGGCACAATGTCAGCAAAGGTGAAGACGAGTATGTGGTTTCATTTAGTAACGCAATGTCAAAATGATCCTGTATAATTATGCTCGTCATTTTTCCAGCGTGTACGACCCGACCCATCGGCTTACATCGATCAACACGCAGTTTAAATGGGAGAATGCACACAAGCCTTTTCAATAGCTTTAATTTTAAACAAAGGATTACATATTCTCCCATTAATAATTTGCCTCAATTGGACATTGTATTTATAGCGATAATGAACTGAATAATTGATGTCAAAATATTTAAACATTTTCCTATGAATTCATTAAGATATTTGCATACAAAAGGTGAGTTTTTAATGCATATTCGAAGTAAAATTATGAAATGAAGGCTCGATTTATCATGAATTTAAGTTAAAAACAATAGCTTACTTTATGCTCCTCTGACCTTTCGTAGGATGCCTAAAGATAAAAGAAGAAAAATAATCAACAATTGGTGACATTCTAAAATCTCAAGAATATGTTTTGCACTTTGACCCCTTCTATCTAAGCAGTAGGGTATCTTATTTTATATAAGATTTTGCATTGTACGAGGTCTGTTACTACTTGATTGGGTCTTCAAAATGTTCTGGCATTTTAATGATGTAAATTATGTTTCAATCATTCGTTTTCAGTTCTACTAGAGTTAATTTGTTTTGATATAGACTGCTTTGATACGTGACATATACATATATTATGTATAATAAAATTTGTTCATTTATTTGAACGAGCTAATCTCAGGAACTACTGTTTCGAACTAAAAAATTCACTTTTCGTCATGCGTACCCCATCCCATGATGTGATAGGAGGTAAGAGCCTATCGCCATATTGGGCACAAATCCCAAACTTCGAGCGTTTACTGAGAGCAAAAACCTGATATCACTTTCGCCGACCCGAACATAAAACCATAGACCTCAGCACTGCAGTCGTCCTGTAAAACAACTAAGCCATAGAGGCTATTTAAAAAGAGCCTGTTCCCATTTTAAAGGCAGATAGAGACTGGACGATTCCTTTGCTGAAAATATTAATGGCAATAATTATAAAAAAAAATCTCCTTTCAAAGTTATTTAAGAGCATTATTTAAGCTCGACTTTAGTGTTTAACTATAAACACCAGGCTTACACCGGTACAAAGCATGACACCTTTCCATTAAACCCACGTAATACCTTAATTGACAATATGTAAAATAGTTTAATTAAACCGGTAAATCACGTTGGACGCCCGCGCCGGCCGTGTGTCGCGGCGCATAAATCTCACAGGATTTTCGCATGATGGATTGATCTGGCAACATTATCCGGATTGTGTGTGCTCACGTGTTTTTATTGACGTAATGCTTGACGTCAGGCGCGTCAGGTGATTTGTAAGCTTGACGGTGCGTGGTGGGACTGTGTGAGTATTTTTTAACTTTAATTTTGAGGGGTGGAATTAATGTTGATATTTAAAAATTGTGGGGTTTGATTTAAATGGTGTAGTAACTGATGGTTTTTACTGATTAAACTAAGACTATTTTATGTCCCTTTTCTGTTTTTTGACACTCACACCTACTACCTAATTTCAATGACTTATACCGTGTTCATTTTTAACCAGGTTTCAATGATTTCTTCTGTTTTAGAATTTACACGTCGTAAATATTTCATAAAAGTTATAAACATAAATAAGTCAAATATCCTATTATCGCTTTGGGCACTAGTTTCAGACTCCGGGCTCACACTGAGAGTAAAAACCCAATCACTGCCCGACCTGGGGATGGAACCCGAGACCTCAGCTCTGTAGTACCTTAATACTATACCACCGAGGCAGTTATTAAAATAAGAAGTAAGACTGCCTCGGTGGCGTAGTTGTACTGCATGCGCACGGTACGGCAGCGCTCTGAGGTCCTGGGTTCGAATCCCGGGTCGGGCAGTGATATTTGGGTTTTTCTGCTCAATATCAGCCCGGAGTCTGGAATTTGTGCCCGATATGGCGATAGGCTCGCTCCCTATCACATCCCGGGACGGAACACACTCGACGAAAAGTGGGTGCCCTGGTTGCACCTCTGCATACCCCTTCGGGGATAAATGCGTGATGGTGTGTGTGTAAGTAAGACATCCCGTAATCCATTGCTCAAATTAGTTTCACTCAAAGCGTATATATTATTATTCATATTTTATTCTATGTATACGTAATTTTTCCTAGCGTCATAATGCCGAGACTGACACGACGTATGAAGTGTCGTGAAATAACATCGCGACAATCAACCTTCGTAATATCGTGAGAATAAATTTTGGCGCATTGTAAACAGTTCAGGACATTCGTCTTGGCTGTCCGTTCTACAACTAGACTATTGCCGTTAGTAGATGATAATCACATTACTTAAAATATTAATTAATTCCTCCTAGCCTTCGGTCAAGGCGACAAATCTCAACGGAGATCAGCCAGGTACGCAGGAGATATAGTGCACAAGTGTGTGCGCAATACACAGGTGCACTGTACTTTCACTCTCATGAACTTATAAAGTACATTACAAATCTTAACATAATAGTGCTTAAATATAGATAAAATGAGTATATCTAAGATTTTTGTATTATTCACCTAGAGCAAGCAGTAAATATTTTAATTTGCATTTTATCGCTAGATTTAATCTTTCTTTACTAAATTATTTGGTTTCTTTAATTTATTTTTTAATAGAAACCGATTTTACTTAAATCCTTTTTGGGTTAAACGCTTTTATTTCGCACGTTGGTGTCTGGCCAGATAATTGGTTCTATTGTCTGGGGATTAGAATTCATTTTCCATTTTTAAAAGATTAAAAAAGCATAAAATCGTTTGGGTTTTACATTGAATGGAAAAATATTTTTATTAATATTTATGGAAAATAAATTGTTGCAATATTTGTTTGCGATTAATTAAATTTAGATTAATGGAGGCACTGTAAAAGCTTTAGAATATTTTTATATGAACTGATGCGAAAGCGTTTTATTTTTATTCACACATATATTTTTGTTATAATTTGATAAAGATATTATCTTTGCAAAATTAATTCTATATAACCATATGTGTGAAACGAATGTCTTTATCTGTGTAGAACAAATTTATCAAAATATTGTTAATTATTGGTCTTTTAACATCTATATTTATTATAGAAATAATATTATCTCAAAATAATAATATAACTGAACCATTATGATAATAATAAAACTTTTGTAAAACCCAAGCACTTGTACAAACAGAAGTATTTCCTTAAGTCGCGTTCACATCCGCCACGGAAGCGTACCACGCACATGAATGAACGCGCCCTAACACACAAGCAAACCAGAGTGAAAAATGACTAGCCATTGTACATTAATCTTTTGCGTTTATTCAGAAATGGCGGTAAAAAATCCCAGTTTTAGGGGCTTTTTGTATGATTTATTGATTAGGGGGATTCGGGTAAATTACTGCAAAAGTTAAGTAAGGGTTTTGGAAAATTCACTTTAAAGGCATGTAACATCTCATGTTGACAAACGGTTATCATGAAGAATTCTGGAATTCATCTTTTTAGATTCTTTAGCTTGGCATTCCTCAGAGGTATTTAGACAGCGGCGAATTCGTATTTCAACCTGGATTTCGAAACGCATTAATCTAGAAACCGAATCCAGAACCTTCTCACCCGAAGATCATATACATTCCCACGATGATAAGGTGACGACAGCATTCCTGATCAATTTAAAACTTTAGTACAAACTAAGGGATGTATTAATAGATACAACTCAGTCTCGCTCTCAAGTGTGATATCATCTGAGATGCTGTCAAATTAAGGTTATTATTTTAGAACAGTCATTATTTAAGAAACTCATATTAACATCTCTCTTTCTTTGCGTCGTATTACTCAATATCGAGGGTCGTGACCTCCCTTCTGTATTATTTTTTCAACATAAGTTGAAATAATAAGTCGCAATATATGACGGATTTTGGCAGCCGAGTTTTGTTTATTAAACAACGTCAACTCAAAGAACCAGCTCATGAATGAAAACTTAAACTTCATTTATTAAATAATTCAATACAGTGTCTACTTGAGATGTTACTTAGGCTGAGATCGACCCTAAGAACCAGCGTTCAAGAGAATGTTAAAAACCACTTGATTCCTGAGAGGGTAGTGCAGTCATATAAAAATTTAAATTAATTTATTCCTTATTTCACGAGACTATAAATGAACTGCTCTAAACTTTTTTTTTTCCTCTTCTCACTTTATCATGTACTGTAGTCGTTACCCTAAACTGATTGAAAATAGCAACACCAGAATTTCTTGCCCGTTCTTCTCTGGTGAAAACTGCTTTCCGAACTGGTGGTAGAGTTAATATTGACGGAATCTAAATAATGTATAACATTTTACAGATTCAAATAAATCATTTCATTTCACTTACCGTCACTGCAACAAATAGATATTTAAAATAAATGTATGTATTATAGATGCATTATTGTTTTATGAATATGAATTAGTATATTGTTGCATATTATACTATAATATGTATTGTATTACAATATTAAAAAATATATGGCATTAGTAAAAATATATGGCAGTGTATTAACACTGCCATATATTTTTACTTTTGTTTCTGTCCATCCAAAGCTTGTCTGGAAGAAATCGCTTTTAGCGATAAGACCGCTCACTGTGTAACCATGTCTTGTATTTGTTTTCTCTTGTTTTATTGGTTGTGCAATAAAGAATTCTATTATTATTATTAAGTCTACGAATCATGCTTTCTGCTTGTAATTTCGTTCGTTACCCTCTCATACCGCCCCAACCTGCAGCCGACGTTTAAAAATATTTATTCCTAAATAAAAGCATAATTTTCACTCAACCTTTTCATAAGTCACACCCCCATATTTATCCGTAACTTATTCAAAGTTAGTCCAGCGGTTAACTAACAATACAATGAGAGGGTTAATGACCTATAAAACATCACAGATTTGGCCCTAATGTGTTTTTAATGGCACTTTACCATTGAGACGTCATGTATGGCGAAAGAATTTACGGCAGCCATTTTGTTAATATATATTGTGAATTTATGATGCAACCTTTTTGGTAATTATTTTTTGATTAATTACGACGTGATAAAGAATTTAGTACGTGAAGATTGCTTATTGTGTTTGCTTAGGAAATGTTAAGTACTAAGACACTCTTGACATTAAACTGTATTGCAAATCATCTTACAAGGTTTTAAAATGATTATGTCATTAAATACGTTTAACACTATACTACAAAAGCAGCAATAGCCTAGTTGGGTGTCGAACGGACCGCTGAAGTGTATATCCGCAGGTTCAAAGCCCGTAATAATAATATAACCCGTATAACGTAAATAGATGCCATTTTAGTTCAGATTTTAAGCAAATAGTTTATATGAACGTTCATGTCCATAGACTAAACGTAACGGGTTTATTCTCTGGATCGAATAGAAGAATGGACAATTGATGACAAAAAATAAAGCCCGGAGTTTCTTTCTGCCTTTCTTCTTCGGGTAGTCATCGCTTAGGTAGCTAGTGAAAGGCTGGTAGGTTAGCTAGGTTAGGGCTCATGTCCTCGCCGGTGAGGATCGCGACGCGTTTCTCCCTTATTGTTTATTTAAAAATATATACATCATTTTTTTTCTTCTTTCCTGCCAGCCCGAACTGGCTTTTTTGTTTACTATATTGTTCATTTATTTTATTTTCAATATAAATTGACGTTGTTTATATAAGCTAATATAATTAATTACTCCTTAAATGTTCTCATGTACTTATCATAAGTGCAACTATGTTCGCCTACGCGATGAATGAAGCATTTTTTATTTTATTTTGAAGAAAAATAATTTCGTAATGAAAGGGCCATAAGTTGTATCACAAAAAGAAATGTAAAATTCACGAGCCAACATTTCACTTGAACTATCAGGTGCACGGACTCACTTTGCCGTAAAAAAAGTAAATTTCGATGCAATGTTACAGCTGGCACGCTGATGCTAACTGCTTTTTGATAACCGCACACTCTCTTCCTCTCGTTTGTGCACCGCACATAAAATGAATTTGTTTCGCTCCATGTTATGTGTTTTGATTGATTGTAAATTCTAGATTTGTGGAGTCAGGTTCGATAAAAATTAAATGGGAGAAGTATTAAGGTGTCTAGATGTCTTTATTGCAGACGTATGCATTTGGTTACTCATTTATGAGTAAGTGTTAGTAGATATAAAAAAATAAAGAAATTAATCATGTTATGTTTCGGTTTATAATATAAAGGGTGATTTTGACATTACGATAATAAATGAACATCGTCAAAAAATCGAATCATCAACAAAAATCGTCTTATATCTGCTAATATTTTGACAAAATTATCCATGAAAGAATACTTTCATCAAAAATCACAGTTTCCCTTTACTTTTTTTTATATTTTTGTGGTTTAGTGCAAATATATCATGCACGTCAGTGTTTGTTTTTGTCTAAATGTGAGACGTCATCGCTGCGATGAGAGCTCTTTGAGTAGTAGTAATACCGGCATTACGGTGTGTAATAAAATTACTTTTTATTGATATTTCTCTGTTTAAAATTTTCATTTTTTATTTTATATCCATGGTTCTGCCACGGTTCGAGTAACTTATAAACTATTGTTTTTAAAAAGACAATATTTGGCATTATATAACATTTGGTATTTAGGATCATTTTGACATTTTGATTCTACGAATGGTATTTAATATTATAAACGATATAGTAACTCTGTAACGTCTTCTCAACCACTAAACCGATGCAAATAAAATTTGAAACGTAAACTTTAAACAACAAAGACTA